>NC_067399.1:484647491-484947491 GCF_016432865.1 Antechinus flavipes | reverse complement strand
CTATCAGCCACAAGTGACTTATAGCCTCAAAAGCTGTAACTTGGATTTCTTTTTTTCTCCCTCCTTTTTTGTGTTAGGTAATTGGGGGTAAGTGATTCCCAGAGTCATACAGTTAGTTAAGTGTGAAGTGTCTGAGGCTGCATATGAACTCAGGTCTTCCTATTCCAGGGCCGCTGCTCTATCCACTGGGCCATCTAGTTGCCCTCTGGAACTTGGATTTCAAAGGAGATATATTGTTCATAAGCAGAACTTGGATCAATTGCAGTTTTTTTTTCAATTAAAGTCCATCTCTCCTTTGTTCGTGTGTCACAAGCAGGTGGAATTCCAGTCCTTGTCAGGGATAGAACATTCCAGCTGTAAAGAAAGGGCACAGGTATACTATCTACATATGGTGAACCAGGTTGTGCCTCCAGCATGGTTTGCTTAATGGCCCAGTAAAAAACCCAATAAAAGCCCTTTTTCCAAAACATTCATTTAGCCATTACATCCTGGCAATGTCGTATAGTAGATTGGAACCAGTGTTATAATAATGAGTTATCATTTAAATATTAAATATTTAAATAAACACCTCTGTGAGGTAGATGCTATTATGATTTCCATTTTAAAGGTGAGACTAAAAGAGCTTAATTGAACTACTTCAGATCTTAGCTAATAAGTAACTAGAGCAAGATTTGAACTAAGGTTTTCTAGGCTCCAAGTGCTGTTCCTTCTCCACATCCACCTGATATACCTTGAACCCAATGGGTGACTGTGTGACTGGCAGCAAATCTTTTTCTTTCTCTGAACCTTGGTTTCTTCTTCTGTAAAATGCGGAGATTGTATCAGCTCTGACATTATGTCTGTGTTTTTCTATGGTAATCTCTTATTTAAATGTTAACTATTATTATTATTGCTGTTATTATAAGGAAAGTAGAAGTAGTCTGGAGCTGGGGCACTCTAAGATAAGTTGCAGACTTTTAGCTATTTGGTCTTGCCCCATCATTCTATAGGAGTCAGGACTGTGGCTTGTAGCTGTGAAATGATTTCTTCCTTTCCAGGGGTTCAGAATTTTGCTCAGGTCTCTCTTTTGTATAGAAATAGATCATAGACTTATTTCTGGGAGGTATCTTAGCGACCATTGATTCCAACTCCTTTATTTTAAAGGTGAGAAAACTTAAATTCATAAAAGTGAAGGGGCCTGCCCCTGTTCACACAACTATTTAGTCAGTAAGTATTCTCATATTCATAGTTTCATTTACCTTGATCTCCCTCAAATTATGCTTCCTCTTATTAGATTATAAGCTTCAAGGGGACAGGCCTGTGACTTACACTTGGCTAGTGGCCCATTAAAGAATGTCCCCATAAAGTTACCACCTCCACAGCACTGACCCAGTCAGGATGTCTATCCAGTGGACCAAGAGCAAGACCTTTCATATAGTAGGCTCTTAATATTTACTGGATTAATGGGGAATGGCTGAACAAGTTATGGTGTATCATTGTGATGGAATACTATTGTGTTATAGAAATGATGACCAGGATGTGCTCAGAAAAACCTGGAAAGATTTACATGAACTGACACAAAGTTAAAAATGTGAAGAACCAGGAAAATATTGTACATTATAACAGTAGTACTATGAGAGATGATCAACTGTGAATAGATTCTCAGCAGTGAATGATCCAAGACAGTTTCTAAGGACTCATGAGAAAAAATACTATCTATCTCCAGAGAAAGAACTGATGAAGACTGAATTCAAATCAAAGAATACTTTTCCTTTTCTTTATTTTTTTCTTTTTGTCCGTGTTTTCTTTCACAACATTGCTAACATGGAAACATGGTTTTCATGTCTGCACATGTTTAATCTATATCAAATTGCTTGCCTTTTCAATGAGAGGGGAGGGAAAGGATAAAGGCAGAGATTTTGTAACTCAAAATTTTTTTAAAAGTTTAAAATTGTTTTTATCTGTAGTTGAGAAAAATATTAAATTAAAAACTATTTCCTGGATCGAATTAATTGTATGAATAAAGTGACACACACTCACACACACAAATAATAAAGTGACATAGCTCTCTTTCTCCTTGGTCTTTCACTCTCCTTTCCTCCTTGCACTTTATCTGAGTCTCCAAAGTTGGCTGGGGTACCAAAAGGAGAAGATGTAATAGCAAGATCATGCTGTACAGTAGGCAATTGTGGACTTCTTAGAGGACTGAAAAGGTTAATATTTAAGACTTGTTAATATTAGGATAAAAGCTAGTTAGTCTCTCATGTGCTTTATGGTCTTGCTCTAAATTCTAGCTATTTAAAATTAGCAATCTAAATTCTAATATCTATCCTTCCTCAGTGATATCTGAATTTGGCATTGATCCAGGCTAGACCAGGAGATAATTCTATCGAATCTAAGCTCAAATGGGTAGGGACTTTAGTTTTATTCCTATAAATTCAAGGAACAAAGAAATCCTCAGGAGAGTATATGTGATATCATCTTTGGCATTTCCCATAGCATTAGGGTCATTATACAGCTTCAAACTCTTGCTATGTCTAATATGATGCAAAAAAATAAATGTTTCAAAGTTCAATCTAGAGGTAACTATCACCCCTGGCATCTTGGCTGCTCCTAAATGTTATCAGTGAGCTTCCAGAGGATCGACGTATATCTCATTACTTTTATTTAACTACAATAAGAAACAATTATTTTATGCCCAAATCATAGTACCTAGAATGCTAAATATGAAGGAATAATAGGAGAGTGACTTGACCCAGCCAAATTTCTATTTAAGCTCCATCAAATAAGATAAGAACAACAATAATAATCCACACAATATTGCATTTGAATGAATGACAGCAGGGTATGACTTGTCCCCAACCATGTTCAACCTAAATATTGTGAAACTAAATGAGAAATACAGCAAAAGCAATAATAATGATAATCATAATCATAATCCTCTGAACGTTAAACATATGCAAAAAATAGCAAGAAAGTTGTTTATTCTGGGATCAGTTCTAGCTGAATGCTTTCAAGTGAAAAATAACAATAATAATAGCTGACATTTGAGAGAAAAGATACTACAGGAAATTGAGGACTAGTTCAAGATAGCTTCTGCCACATGTATTGCTTTCTCTCTGTTAAATGTTTCCTATTTATCCTGTACATAGCTTGCTTTGTATATATTTGCTTGTTGTCTATCTCCTCCTTGTTAAACTGTAAGCTCTTTGAGAGCAGGAATTGTCTTTTGCCTCTTTTTGTATCTTCACTAATTAACACAGTGCCTGACACGTAGTAGGTGCTTAAGAAATGTGTAATGATTGGTACTGACTGTAGGCCTTTGGACGAGTCATGAAACTTTTCAGTATTCCAGGTACTGGAAGAGTTTCCTTATTGGCATCTCCTAGTGAAAGTAGAGTCAGGAAGACTTATCTTCCTAGGTTCAAATTTGGCCTAAGACTTTGTATGATCCTGGGCAAGTTATTTAACCCAGTTTGCCTCAGTTTCCTCATCTGGAAAATGAACTGGAAAAGAAAATGGCAAATACTCTAGTATCTTTGCTCAGAAAAACCCAAACTGGGGGAGGAAATAGATATGATGAAAACAACAAAAGACTGCTTTGGGTTTATTTGTATTCATACAATCTTCATGACTGAAAAATGACTGAACAACAACATAACAGCAAAATCATAAATCCTGACTTTGAAAAGCCTGTAATTTATAGGATACTTCAAGGTTTGCAAAGTGCTTAGGAACCTCCATTCAGCATAACAGGGGGTTCCTCTGATAACCCCAGCTACAGTTACTTGATCATCACAACCATCCTATGAATTATGTGCCCTTGGATTCCCTGTTGTACAGATGAGGGAATGGAACTTAGAGGGATTAACTGACTTGCCTAGGGTCACACAGCTAGAGAAGGTCAAAGGTAGGTTTGTACCCAGGTCCTGGCCACCATACCCTGCCCCTTGGCACTTGCCACTTCAGACAGGAATCCATGTTGAGGCTCCTTTCAGATAGATGCTTAGAGAAGGTGGCAGAAGTCAAAGGCCTTGAAGACAGTCTTCCCAGGAGCTCCTGAGTCTGGAGCTTTATCATGACACTGTGTACAGACAGAGCCAGCCTCCGGGAAGGATTTGAAAGGAAAAAAAAAAATAATCAAGAGCTCTGAGAGTAAGATCAAGATAAGATAATTACCACATCACCTACAGCCTTCTTAACAAAGTATGAATCTTCATTGCTCTATTAATGAACTGCAGCTTAATCGCAGGAGAGCTTTGCAAAGGGCCGTCAGAAGGAATTTAAAAAAAATAATTTTAGTTCACGATGACATTCATCCAATACTTGGATAGTTCTGTTTCCTTTGTGTGACTGATCTTGCACACCACCTTGGCTATTACTGGCCTCTTTGATTCAGATGACTTAATATTACATTAATTTAATTAAATTTAATAATAAAGTGCTGGCAAACTTCAGGGTCCACTGTATTATAATATATTGATATGTTATAATATTATCATTGTTGTTATTATGATGTCTTGTTATCATTTTTATTTCTAACTATTTCTCCACAGAGAACTTCTGACTCCAGTCCGGGTGACCTCCTTCCTCATTATGTGCCTTGAACATACCTCAGGTTTCTTACCTCCTCCTATTCCCTAATTGTTCCTTCATTTGGACCTCACAACTGCCCCAAGAGGTTGGGAAAACATATAGTGCGATAGAGAAGAAGGAAAGAGACTTGCAGAGCTTCTACAACTTGTTGGTGACCACACAGTTTAAGAGTGTCCGGGGTGGAATTGGATCTCTCCGGACCCTCAGGCCAGCGATTTCTCCACAACTCTGTGCTCTGAAATTCCCTCCTAGCGCACCCCTCCAATACATTTAAAACAAAAGATTTTGTTCTTCAATGAAATCTTCCTGGATCAGTCTTCTGATACTTCTCTGCTATAACACATATCCTCACTCAATTAGCACTTAATCTCATCTAGGCGCCTCTAGCTAGTCCCCTCAACACATATGTGAAACTTAGCTCCCCAGCAAAACTGTGAGGTTCCTGAAGACAGAGAATTTCTCTTTAGAAAGTCAACTTCTCTTAGAAAGTTAATCCATTACTGAGCATATACTAACCAAGGCAGTGGATAGAGCACCGGGCCTGCAGTCAGGAAGTTCTGAGTTCAAAATGGCCTCAGGTACTTACTAGCTATGACCCTGAGCAAGTCACTTAATCCTGCTTTCCTCGGTTTCTTCATTTGTAGAATGAACTGGAGAAGAAAATGGCAAATTATTCCAGCGTTTTTGTCGAGAAGAGACCAGAGGTCGTCAATAAGGAGTCAGTTGTGACTGAAATGACTTAGAACAACAAAAACTACTTTGTGTTTATTTGATTTTTATTTATTCTGCTTATAAATGTCCTTGTTTTTCATATTAGAATATATTCCTTGTGTGTGGTGATGGTTTCATATGTTATATTTGTCTGGCATATTGTCAGAATTTGATTAATGATTGAACGATTAAATGTCTTCTCTGTGTCAGGCATTATTTTGAAGTGCTGGAGATAGAGCCACAAATTAAGCAATCGCTCCCCTCAGGAAGCTCCCTTTCTTTCTATCAGAGGTTGTACCAAAAAGGCCACTTTCTAGATTGAAATCTAAATCTAAAACTGTCACAAGACTCCCAGGACTGCTGGGTGAGGTGGTGCTGGATCAAGTACTTGCTCATTTTTTCCTCATGAGTGGGTTCAGGAGAGGAGAGAACAGAGGAGTTAGTTGAGGGAGAACCAGGCCAGGGCTGGCTGAAAGGCCATGGTCTGAGTTAAGGAACACCAGAATGCCAGACTAGGCCTGCAGAAACTTGGTAGTATTTCTGTCCAACGAACAGCCTTTGCATCTCTGAGGAAACCTCCTGAACAATGCTCCTGATCTATGCAGCTTCCCCCCACAGACCCTGGTTCTGACTTATTAAGCCCTTTTCCTGGCCCCTCCTGAAGCATTCTGGTCCTCCCGGGCAGTCCGATATCAATCAGCTGTTTCTTCTTTCCAGTGGGCTGTTTGTGGGCTGGACAGCAAAGAGCCACAGGTGGACCGTAAAGCACTGGTAAAAGGAGCTCCTCATATGGAAGGTGGAGCAAGAACCCAAGAGCAAGAGAGCCTCTGCTTTGGAGAAAGGAAAGAGATTCTGAGGAGGCCAGGATTGGGAGAGGGGAAGCTCCCCGGAGGAAACGTGGGGGGAGGTGCTGGGGTGCCGGGCTGGCTGGAAAGGACCGGCATGGACCCCCTCCCACACACACACGTGCACTCGCACACACATAGAGCATATGGAATAATGCCGCCTTCCCCCTCGGTTTCCAGGAGGCTCAGCAGGGGGTGAGAGTTCCACATCTGACTTTCCTTGTGTTCGTTAGATTCTTGGTGTAATTAAATGTTACATTGAATAATCCAGCCCGCGCAGGGCGGTGTTCCTCCTCTAAGCTCTGGAGATGCTCAGGAAAGGTTTGGGGAGCTCAGCTGTAGGCTCCTCGCCCCCGGAGCGCAATTCTGCCTCTCTTTCCCTACCCCACTTCTGAAGGGTCTCACCAGTTTGAAACCATCATCTCCGGGTCCTTCCCAGGGTCAGCCCTCCCAGGGAGGATGGGCTCCGAGGGAGAAAAGATACTCTCTGTTGTACCCCCCAAACACACCAAAGCATAAATGGAGAGGTGGCTGGGGGGAGAGGAGAAGACCTCCAAGAGCTGGCCCATCTTGCCGCCACCCCACATGGCCTTGGACCAGTAACTTAATTCCTTTGCCTCAGTTTCCTTATTTTACAGAAACTGAACTAATGTCTTAGGACCCTTCACAGCACAACATCCCTGATCCCACAGTTCCATGTTTCTTTGCGATATTCCTGGATCAGTCCTAGGCCAAGCCTTTGATTATGTTCTGAGGCACAGAGCAGAGTCTTAACATCCCGTCCCCTCACCAAGTTGGGAATCCTGGATGCTATGCTTTTATATCCTAGGAATTTATGTGATCCTTACAGATCATATCTTCGGATGAGGAAACAGTCTCAGGGAAATTAAATGGCTTCCCCCAAATCACAAAGTGTGTCTTTCATTGTAGATCTATCATGATGTAGTTTTTTACACTGCTGTCCTTGTATCCCTGAATTCATGGCAGCTGGTGGTGGGAGGGAATGGCAGACTGCAGACATGTCCGAAACACATCAAGCCCCCTAAGAGTGACACCACAGGTGACCCTCCAGGAGCTGAATCACCTGCCTGGATAGAAGGAATTCTGTCCTTTAGAATCCGTCTTAGTGTCTTAGGGAGGAAGCGTGTGTGTGTGTGTGTGTGTGTGTGTGTGTGTGTGTGTTACAGGATTGCTAAGTATCAGAGGCAGGATTCAAAACCACATCCTCTGATCCCAAAGCCAGAGTGCGTTCTATTGTATTAGGCTACCTCCACAATCCACAAAATAGGATGAGGGTCATTTTCTGATTTTCTCCCATCTCCCACTTACCATCTCTCCCCCTAACCCATCCGAGGCTAGGAAATGGACATTGGGGAACTTGATCTGCTTAACGCCCCAATTTTGAAAGTCACGCTCCTCTACCCACCTGCACCTACATGCACAGATATCTCTTACCTACCTGCCTTTGAAAAGAGGGGGCATTTTCACGGATAAGCCAAAAAGTAAAAAAAAAAAAAAGAGCGATTTCCATTGGGTTTTGTAATGCAGAAAATGAATATACAGTATTTGCAGCTGGTCTGCCTTCCTAATTATGTTGTCCTGAGGCTAATTTTGCAATGAGTTTGCATTCCCTGAGCAGACACCAGCTGGCCTGGGCCAGAAGTGGCCTGGGAGGTGACAGAGGGAAGGCAGCCGGGGACTAAGAACCCCTTCATTGACTTTGCTGCAGATAATCCCCAAAGTGGCTAAGCCAGGGTCAGGTAAGGAGGCGGTGTGTTTTCATATAAAGAAGGTGGGATTCAGAGTCTTTCGACCCATGTTTAAATTCCAGCTCTGCTGTTTATTCCCTCTATCACCTTGAGCCAGTCTTTTAATTTTGACCAAATACCTGTTTCCTCTGAGGAAAAATGAGAGTAGATTCAGCAAAAATTATGAACCACCTACTATGTGCAAGATACTGTGGCAGGGTCTGATATAGGCCCTTCTCGGAGGAAGGAAGTAATGCTCAGTGGGAGGCAGCAGGTAACTAGAGCTTGTGGGAGACAAATATACAAATAGTTGTGATTCAAGAGAAAGTGAGATACCAGGGAGAGGTCCGGGTAAAGTGGGAAGAGAAAATTGAGAAAGGGCCTCTCTGGACGGGGATAAGAGGGAATGACGGGAAAGAGGGAGGCAGGGTCCGAGAAAGGTCTTATTAAGGGAGGACATGAGCTGTGAGACATTAGGGCTGTGAAGGTGAAGTCCCTTGCAGCCTGGGGAAGTGCGGGCAAAGGTACACACAGAAGGACCATAGAGTAGTACAGTTTGCTGGAACATCGAAGGTAGCAAGAAGAGCAGCACTGAATCCTACGAAACCTACAAGAGTTAATTGTCCTTTTTGGACGCAGTGCTCCACACACTGCTAGGAATGGAGTTCTGGACAGCGGCCCCGAATTTGCCTCTGGGCCTGTCTAGAATCCCAGATGCCCACACCCCCCGGGTTACTGGCCAGAGACTAACGCTCTCCGTTGGATTGCTTCCCACTCTCACCGTAGGTCGGGGTCGGGACGGCGCGTCCCCTGGGTAAGGGGGAGTGCGGCCCCAGGGTTGGACGTCCATCTGTTACAGCTGTCACACCTCAGAGGTGCCCTGGCCCTCGAACCTAGAGTCCGAGGGTCAGCTCTGTCTCCGTGTTCCGGGCATGCGAGAGTTCACCCCCCAAATCCTTTTTAATACCTTACGCTTGAACAGTGTTTATACCTTCCCAAGGTCATCCACAGCCGTGATTTTATCCCGTTTGATCCTCATAATTGCTCTGGGTGAACTTGTCAGGGGAGGGAGAATTATCTCCATTTGACAAATGGAGAAACTGAGACTCAGAGCTTTAAAACAACTCGCTCAAAGACACAGAGGTAGAGACAAGACGCAAATATAGATCTTCTGCCTCTTAGAGTGTGGAGTTCCTCCCACTCCACTGTACTACCTCTCACAGAGAGCAGCCTCCCCTTCTCAGTGCAGATGTTACTGTGTGGCAATGATTTTACGCTTCTGCAAGGGAGGGAGGGGGAAGGAGAGGGAGAAGGGAAGAGAGGGATATGTCTCCTAGAAGAAATAGTTCCATTTGGAAGGATGTTTTAAACATGGAGAGAGCCCACATTACCCAAGGCTCAGTGCTGGATGCAAAATCATCTCCTGAATATTCAAGACCCCACAGACCCTCCTTTTTTTCTTCTTTTCTTTCCCTGTGCTGAGTCTTAACTGAAAATGATCTTTTTCTTTTTCTCTTCCTTCCTTCCTTTCTTCCTTTATTTTTTTTTAAAGGAAAAAGAGATCTGTCTTTTGTTCCACCTTTCCCCCTGGGGCCCCTCCAGAAGAGGTCGACACCATCCCAGTTTGAGAAACACTCCTTTGAACCAATCGCTGCCTGGCACTATTCCCTTGGGCGCCTGGCATGGGCACTGTGCCATCCGAGCAGATGGCCGTGATTGCAGGCAACCCGGAGACCCTGCATGCGAATCAAGTATGGGTGTTTACAGCATCATTTCCCCGCTGAGAACATCAAAATGGCAGTCCATGCCGAGCTCCTGGGCCTAGTTAGAAGGATGAACCATCACTAATTCTGTGCCGGGCGAGACAGCCTTAAAAAATGAGGCGTCTCTGCTGTCACTAAGGGGTGCCCCTCCTTGCTTCCTACTCGTCTGCCCTCCCACCCCCTCCCACTCTCTGTGGTCGAGACTAGAGAAAGTGGTGGGGCCCTTTATCCTGTGGGTGGCTTCCTTAGGCTGGGCTCCCCACTCCCCTGGACTCCTTAGGGTTCAAGATCTAGATCATGTTCTGCTTCCTCCAGGAAGGCTTCCCACAAACCTGGTTTCTTCTCCAGCTGCCCCTTCTTTGTGACCACTGGCAAATCACTCAGTCTCTGAGTCTCAAGCAACCAAGTCATAATGAATTTTCATCTGTATCAGTGGAGGGAAGGAAAGGTGGAGGAGCTCTTCCTTAAGGGTTTTCTGATTGTTTTATATGATTTGCTCTTGACCTCCCCCCCATCCATTCCTACTAGACTGTGAGCCCCTCTAGAGCCAGAACTGAGATTTTCATAGCCTACCAAGGCACTGGATAAATATGAAATATGATTCTTGGGTCATAAGATTTGCTCCTTTGTGCGACTCCAAATTTGGCTCTGAAGGTGATTCTGAAGGATTCCCATTCCCAGTGGGGACAGTGGCTGTCACCTCCCCAGGGGACTACGTGGAAGGTGATGATATCCATATGAGTGGAAAGTGTGACAGATAAAAACCAAGTCTCCTCCTTTCGCGCAGTTTTGTATGTTGGTTGACCCAGTCCTGGATGCTCTGGATGACTGAATCTGACCTTCAAAAGGACCCCGGTGGAGACTGTAAGGAAATACCCAGGCACAATAGTTACCTTCCTTCTACAAAGACTTCCCTTGGCTTTCTCCAGCTTTTTGCATCCTCGCTCTAAAATTTAAGGGGAACTTCGATCTAACCCAGTCTCATCATGAGAAGTGGCGCTTGGAGATATTGAATGATCGCTATAAAGGCGCATGGATAGTAAATGGCAAGGTAGGAATTTGAACCCACGTCCTCTGACTCCAAATACATCATACTTTCAACCGCATCTGAAGCTGTAGAACTGGAGCTAAAGGGGAGAGAATTTACAATCTACCTCCTTTGTTTTGCGAATGAGGAAGTTAAGTCAGAAAGAGTAAGGTTTGCCCATAAGTTAATATATGGGCAGTTAGATGGATAGCATGGCAGGTCTGGAGTCAGGAAGACCAGAGTTCAAATCCAGCTTCAGGCACCAACTGTGAGACCCTGGCCACTCACTTTATCCTGCTTGCCTCAGTTTTCTCATTTGTAAAATGAGCAAGAGAAGGAAATAGCAAATCACTCCAGCATCTTTGCCAAGAAAATCCTGAAGGGGGTCTTGAAGAGTTCAGTCATGACTGAAATGACTGGGCAGCAATACATGGCTCGTAAATTACTGAAGACGGGACTCAAATCCAAGTATTTTGACTCAAAATATGGAGTTCTTTTCTCATTATTTCATTCTGTATTGGCAAGAATCACAGGTTTTGAGGGGAACTCAGAGCCTACTTGGTCCAATTGAATCTGAATGAAAATCTGTACAATCTATTTGACCAGTAGTCAAAGGGGGAACCTACCCAGCCCATTCCATTTCTGGAAGGCTTTCTTTATCTAAAGTCGAAATCTGTTTCTTTCCCATTTTTATCCTGTATTCCTGTTTCTGCTCTCTGAGGACTAGCAGAATACACATCAACCATCTTCCACATGACAACCTTCAAAATACTTGAAGACAGCTATCGTGTCCCCCACTAATTCTATTTTCCACACTGAACATCCTTAGTTCCTTCAACTGATCTTTATGTGTCCGAATCCCAAGACCCTTTAATATCCTGGTTGCCCTGCCGTGGACACCCACTAAATTATCAATGTTCATTCTAAGCATGGCACTCAAACCTGAATGCACTCTGACAGATATTAGTCTGATGAGAACAGAGTGCAGCAGAACTATGGCATCTAGGCCTGGATATTCTGCCTCTCCACACAACCCACGCTCTCATTAGCATCTTAGCCTTCTCTGTCACACGGCTGAAAAGCAGGGTGATGTGCCCAATTGGGAGCCAGTTCTGTCTTTGACCCCGACTAGTCTCTTATTATCTCCCACCTGCAGGCAGTTAACTTTACCTCAATTGCTACCTAGCCTTAATCACTAAATGGGTACGGCCCCAGTCAGACTGTCACTTGTTGAAGACCTCAGCTTCAAAGGGCCGGGGTCTCCCCCTGCATCCAGGCCCATCTCCAGTCGTCCTGATCTCTCTCTGGCCACTGGACCCAGAGGCTTCTGAGGGGAAGGTGAGGCAGGTGCCCTGGCTCAGCCCTCCCTCCCTGAAATCCAATTCACTTGCACATCCTGGAATCATCTCCCTGATGTCTCAGTCCTACAGCAGCAACAACAAAGAACAACAACAATCCAGCCTCAGGCAGCTAACCTCGGCTAAGTAGAACATAGTATTAGAGCCAACTCTGTTCCTCACAAGGCTAGTTGTTGAAGGTTTTTCTAGCGTATTTGGTTCTGCTCTCAAATATGTCTGTGTTGGTGTGATTTAATGACTCTGATGGCATCTTTCTCTTTTGCCCCAGAATCTTGCAGGGTTTAGAGTCATGTTCTGAATTGCCAGGATCATTCACTGTCCAGATCTAGACTGAAAAGCCTGGGATCAGAGGCCACAGATTTAGAACTAAAAGGGGCTTGATAGTTACCTAGTTAGACCATTAAACAGGTGGCCCATTCCCAAGGACAACCACAAGATTAAGATGAAATTAGAAAATATTTAACAAGATAGAAATATAATAGGACATAGATAAAGCTTTATTTTAAAGCTAAGTCAATAGGACCTTAGCTATGGATTAATGGCCCCTATTTCTATTTGATTTTGACACCACTGATCTAATCCAGCTCCATACTTTACAGATGAGAAAAGCGAGGTCTAGAGCAGCTAAGTGACTTGCCTAAGCTCCAACAGGGAGTAGCTGGTAGGGAGGATTTCTGATCCCAAAGACGTAGCTCTTTCCATTCAAGGCCTTAGAGGTTGCTTTGTTGGCCCTCCCTTTGCTCTTGCCTTACTTTCTGCCATAATGTCAACTTCAGATAACTAAGTCCCAGAACTTGAGGCTTTGGGGCTAAGAAGGCATTGGAATTAAGCTCATTGAGAAAAGAATGATGATCTTTTGCTTGTCTTTTCCTCCCCCAGAGCATAGCACTGCGTTCGGCCCATATGCTTGAGACATAATTTTTGACTGTGTGGCCAATGCTTAGCTGATCTGAGAGGCTAAGAAGGTTCAAACTTGGCTGATAGACTGATTGGGAACCCAAGAGAAGTGGTGCTCCAGTGGCGAGAATCCCGATTTAGCATCAGGAAGACCTTGCCAGATGTTCCTTAAGGTCTCCACGGTTCCCTTTCCTCATCTGTAAAACCAAAGAGTTGGACTCCATCACCTTTGAGATCAGCTGTGAGTCCACGATCCTATAAGTGAGTGCTCTGGGATGGCAGACACTGACCACTGGGCGAGCAGTCCTGTTTTCTCTCGGGAAGCCTCTGACATATCTCTGAATTCCTGCTTTCCAGAGTCTCCAGGGTGAGATTAGGGTGGGAGGCCCTGGCTGAGGCTGGGAAGGCTGCCCCTGGGGGTTCCAGGCCCTCCTGATCCTCTGGCCAGTGCAATATTCAGCACTCTGTGTTTGCCTTCAGTAATCTGCCGTGGCTTTTGCTGCCTGGAATCAGACTGGCTGCAAACGTGGGCTCTTGCTAGCCTTCTGGGCAGAGTAACATTTCTCTCTTGCAGGTCATGGTGACCGGAACACCTTGAATGCAGCTGAGCTGGGGGTGTTAATTGGAGGTGCTGTGTGCTTAAATGGAACTAACTAGGTTGCCTGTTCGGGTTGTTGTGAACTGAAGAGACTGGCTGCCATGGCGTCAAGAAGGAAGCTTCTCACCCACCAGCTCCAGCCCTAGGGAAGTGGGGGGTGGGGACAGGCTGGGTGCGGAGTATAATGTGTGGGAGGCTGGGCTCTCTCCCCATTCTCACCCCCGGCGGCAGCATTTGTCCCAGGATTTAGCGCTTGCTCGCAGGGTCCTTTGGGATCATTTAGTCTAACCCTCTCATTTTACAGATAAGGAATTTGATCTTGGACACCCCTGTCCTAGAAGAGGTTTCCAATCCAGGCTGCTGGATGTATGGTTTTTAGAGTCTCAATGTTGGCTGCTCTTGCTAAAAGGTCGGGTATCCCAGCCTTTCAGGCCTAAAAACCTGGTGACTGGGAGGGGTGTGTTTAATCTTAGGAGAATGACTCAAGAGACCCCATACTCTTACCTCCAGGTGAGTCACTAGGCCAAGTAATTCCTCCCTTCCTATTCAGTTACCAGTGTAGAGGCAGCATGAAATAGTTCATCAAGAACTGGCATAATTTAGTCAAAGAAAATCTGATCAAGAGTCAGAAGACTCGAATTCAAATTCTGCCTCTGCTATTCATCATCTGTGATTTCAGACAAATCACTTTATCTCAGTTTCCTCATATGTAACAAAATAAGAGGGGGTAAATTAGATTATTCCTATAGTCTGTCCCTTTCAGCTGCTTCTATGACCTACTTCCCATTCTTTTATTTCATATTTCCCAGTCCCTGTGATTTTACATTTTGTTTTCCAGATATGGTGCCGCTTGGGTCAGAGCACCCTGGCTGAAGAAGGGAAGTATCCCAATGCAATTAGTAACCTGTCGCTGAAGCTCTGCATCCATCAGGCCCAGTTTTATTTTTGGAACTTTCTCAATAATTATTTATTTGGCTCATGAACTCCACCTAGGTTTCCCTTAGGAACAGGAGAATTTGTGTAGTTTTGCTGCTATTCAGGATATGCTCTGGGATCATCAGAATTTGGCTCTTGCCTAAGTCTTCACAAAAAGTAAAAAAAAAAAAAAAGATACTCATCTCCTATTTGAGCAACAGGATAACAAGAAATGGAGTATAGGATACATTTTAGTTAACTAGATAGAATGAATGCTGAAGGCTTCGATATTTATAGGAAGCAAATGAACCCTTCTCAGGGGTCCCCAAACAGACCCAAAATAAGACAGAATCAGTTCAGGAAAAAAAGAACTACATTTGACCAAAGCAATGTTACAAAGATAGCAATATAAGTACTCAGGTGAAGCAGGAGAGAGATGGAGATAGATCTGGGGGAATGAACACAAACCACTTCTGCCTGAACAAATTTAAACTCATGACAATGAGCATCTCCTCAGGGAATCCATATCCATCAGATGAGATATTCTATACTACCACTCACACTTTTTGCATGACCCTGACCAAGCAGCCCAGAAAAGGGAAAAGATAGGATGGAAATAATAGGGAAATGACATTTTAACTCCTTGGGCTGGCATTCGTCTGCTTTTAGTTGGGCTCCAGTTTACCTTTCCTTCATCACCTCCCACCATTTCCTACTCTTAGAGGCAGACAATGGCACAGTGAATAGAATGCTGATCCTGAAGTCAGGAAGATTTGAATTTAAATCTGGCTTCAAACCCTGGCTATGTGACCCCAGACAGATCACTTAATATCTGTTTGTCTCAGTTTCCTTAATTGCAAAATGGACATAATAATAGCATTTACCTTGCAGATTGTCAAGATCACATGAGATACTATTTTATGTTTTTTCTTCAATAATATTTAATTTTTCCAAATATATATATTTTTCTACATTCATTTTTATAAGACTTTGTGTCCCAAATTTTTCCCCTCCTTCCCTTACCTCCCTTCTCCCCAAGGCAGCCAACAATCTGATATAGGTTAAATATATAATCCTTCTAAATATATTTCCATATTTGTCATGTTGTGCAAGAACAATCAGAACAAAAGGGAAAAAAATCATAAAAAAGTGAAGATATTATGAGACATTATTTTTTTGAGATACTATTTGTAAAAAGAACTTAGGACAGTGCCTGACACATACTAGGTGCTATATAAATGCTTATTATCTTCTCCCTTATTTCTTGCACTTCATGCCCACTAATCTCACCTTATCCCTTTTCCCCAACAAACACCCTCCAGTCCTGCTGCCTTGTCCAGCTCCTTAAATATACCTTATGCTTCTGTTCGGGTCATCTTACCCACCTTGAGCTAAATCTATCACTACCAATATATACCTTGGCCAGCTTCAGTAGGAACCTTCTTATCTGATAGATGAAGTCTCCCTGAGCTCATTGTGAGTTCCAGTTCAGAACTAGGTATGGTTGTTTCTTTTTGTTCTATCTAAGAGTGGCTATGTTGTAAATAATCGGTATAATTACTTTCCGGGAAAGATGGGAGTTTCCAAGAAAGAATCTAACCAAAAGGACAGGGAGAAAACGAGTATCAGGGTCAGTATCCTGAACTGCTTCTTCCTGCCTGTATCACTGGGGCAGAGCTGTTCTCTCTAGGTCTCCATTTCCTCACCTGCAAATCTAAGAGGTGGAATTAGGACGTCTCTAAGGTTCCTTCTAGACTACATCCCACAAACAGCCCCGCAGGTGATACCAGATGCCTCTGGTCCTGGTGCTGGCCAGCCCCAGCTGGGGAAAAGCTAGGATGGGGAGGAGGAGGGCCCGGTCTTTGCAGGAGAGAGGATATTCATGGCCCAGGAAAAATCTGATGGATCTCTTCTGACAAGCCCTCTTTCCCTTCCATGGGGATTTCTGGGCTTCGGGCTTTGGGCCCACTGATGTCAGGAGCAGAGGCCCTGCTGGGCTTGGGATAATGATGGCTCTCTCCTTCCCACCTTCCATTATTAGCCGTGTGCTCCCCTTGCCCAAGCTGGGCACCTCTCCCCAGCCCAGCCGGTCCCAGGGTGGTCATTTTGCTTCCCGTCTCCTCTTCTCCATCCCCTCCGCTTCTCCCCCTCGCTCTCCGCCCCCTTGCCCCCCAGGTCACAGCAGCCACGTCTGTCATTAACCTCCCGATGTGTTGCGCTCGAGACATCTGGGGCACAGAGTGCCAGAAGGGGGCTGGAGCTGCTTCCATCTCAGCTGGGGCCTGCTGCTCGGCACTGCTGCCGCATCCCCTGTGCCAGCCCCGCTCGAGCGGCCACTTCGGAGAGGAAGCCAAGGAAAAAGGCAGAGAGCAGATTTCAGCGCCATCCCTCCCCTCTCCTCCCACCCAAAGATCTCAGTCCTGTCCTCCCCAGTGCTTGGGGCCTCCAGAGTGCCTGATGATTATTAAGGGAGGAGAAACCCAATAGGCTATTCCTCAAAGGCCCAGACCCAGGAAGAAAGGGAATTTCCCATCATTCCTCTCTTCAGCCTCCTCACCCCAAGTGTTCCCAACGAGCTGGTCCCCAATCCTGGCATTTGTGCCTGACATAGGATGGAAATGTACATGCCGGGCTGAGCCCCTCCCTTCCTTCTCCCTCCCCCAGGAGACAGGGGTGCATTTTGAGGGGGGAGGGGTGTTTTTGTGTATGAAGGGCGGGGTACCAGGGACGTATATGTTATAGGAGTCTATGTGCAGGTGCTCACGAGCAAGTGTATAATACATAATGCCCTTTGTGGTTATATAAATATGTTAGATCTCTACATTGTAGAGATACATACAGACACACACACACACGCACATATACACATATAGAGAGAGATACAGAGAGCCAGAGCCAGAGACAGATGGAGAGACAGACACAGAGAGAGAGAGACACAGAGAGATGGAGACAGATGGAGAGAGAGACAGAGACACACACCCACATACAAAGAAAAGAGAGAGAGGCAGAGAGAGAGAAAGAGAGAAACACAGACTGGGGCGGGGGGAGATGCTGGCTTTGTTTGACTTTGTCTCTTTGAGAGGATGTGTAACGTGTGTGTGTGAGCATGCTGAAGTGCACTAGGACAGGAGGCCCTCCTTGGAGCAGACTGACTGGCATGTGGCGTTCCCCTGGCTGCCCGGCGCTTCCTTCGCCATGGCCCGCAGCAGGGCTGGTACCCTTCTCTCTGCACTGCCTGTCTCTTTGACTCTTACTCAAGAGCACCGTGAGCCTTCTCTCAAGGAGCATCCGTGGAGGGACCCTCCATCTGCTCCCGCCGCCTCAGTGGCTCGGGCCCATTTGATATGCAGCTGGGCTCCGTCCCTGTGGCACCTGGCACCGGCTCCCCCAGGGGCCGTGGGGACCAGAGGCAGGGCAAGGGCTTGCAGTTTGCACACGTGCACACGCATGTACACACATGCCAGTCTTTCACCTAGTCCCAGGCTGGGACTGCAGCCTCCCCACTGACAGACCTTCCATCAGGAGGCAGATGCTGCAGCGGTTTCGGAGCAAGGGGAGACCAGATGCCACGAAGGAAGGGGAACTGCCCGCGTCTGAAGAGACCCCAGTGCCCAGAAACTGGGCCCGACCGTGGCGGGGTGGATTTGGCCAAAGCCTAGAGCCCCCTGCCCTGGAAGGCTGGGTCTCATTAACAAAAATGGGGTCCATTGTGACTGAAGAGAGAAGGTAAAAAGGCAGCCCAGCCCCAGGGGAGCCACACGAGGCACAGCATGAATCGGGAGCCTCAAGACTCCGACTTTCAGGAGTGGTTCGGTCACTGGTGAGCGCGTGCGGATTGCTCGGAGCCTCCGTTTCCTCCTCTGTCCAAAGGCGACAGCCCTCGTGCCCCGTCTTCAGCCATCACAGGATTGTTGTGAGCATCCTGTGAAGTAACAGATCTGAAAGTTGTTTGGAAAAAGATAAAAGGGAGTCACAGATGTAAGATATAATTATTATTTGGCACAGGCGGGATACTTCGGAGAGGTTAAATGGGTGACTTTGTCTATTCATGTGGATCCGTGCTGGGCAGATTAGCACTGGCCCCTGTGACCGGGGCATGAAAGCAAGCAAGCAAGCAAGGCCTTCCTCCAAAGCAGACACGTTCGGAGTGGCTGGCGGTGCCATGTGCGCGGTGCCCGTGGGCAGAGCTGAGCCCATCCCCAACGCCCTTCAAACATGGCGTCCTATAGGGCTTAAGCCTGGGTGATCATCTGATCTAATCCTCTCATTTTACAGAAATGGAAACTGAGGCAAAGTGGAGGGTAGTGCTCAGGTTAACAGTCTGTATGTGACCAAATCAGGGGTTTAATCCAACGCCTCTGGATTCAAATTCAGGGCTTTTTTCACTATAACAATATGCTGCTCTTACTGGATCCTGCCAGCAGTGCCAAGAATTATGTAGGGCAGCAGCTATTGTTATCCTAAGCATCTGTCCTGGGCTCTCAATTCTCATTCTCTCTCTCTCTTTCTCTCTCTCTCTCTCTCTCTCTCTCTCTCTCTCTCTCTCTTTCTCTCTCTCTCTCTTTTCTCTCTCTCTTTCTTTTTTCTCTCCCTCTCTCCTCTCTTTCTTTTTTCTCTCCCTCTCTCCTCTCTTTCTTTTTTCTCTCCCTCTCTCAATCTCTCCTCTCTTTATTCTTTCTTTTCTTTCTCCCTCACTCCATCTCTCCTCTCTTCTCTTTTCTCTTTTCTCTCTCCCTCTCTCCTTCTTCTCTCTCTTTCTATCTCTCTCTTCTTTCTTTTTTTTCTCTCTCTCCATCTCTTCTCTCTTTCTCTCTCCCTCTCTCCTCTCTTCTCTTTTCTCTTTTCTCTCTCCCTCTCTCCTCTCTCCTCTCTTCTCTCTTTCTCTCTCTCTCCCTTTCCTTCTCCCCTCCCTTCCTCGCCTTCTCCCTCTCTTTCTTTTTGGTCTGTCTGTCTTTCAGTCTCTTTCTCTTACAATACATCTCTCCTCAGTTAAATTCTTCCCTCCAAGATCAGAGCAATCACATTGGCTATTCCAAACCTTCTCTTCTCCCCTCAGGACTTCCATATCACCCTTTCACTCTATCCCATCAGCAAATATTGACTCATACTTACTAAAAAAGTAGAATCCATTTGCTATGAGCTCCTTCTAACTGATCCTATATGTCCAAACCCTTTCTCATCAGTCCCCATCTTTTCTTCCTTTATTCCAGTCTCTGACAGCTAGCTGTCTACTCTCAATGAGGACAGTCTTCTTGTACCCTTAAGCCCATCCTTTCTCATCTCCCCTTCAGGAGATCACTCACATACTCATTCCCTTTCTTTCTATTCAATTTTTCCTTATCTTACTGGTTCCTTCCCTGTTGCCAACAAATATGCCCAGTTTCTTTTCCTACCTTCAAAAAGTCCTCACTAAATTCTAATTGAGCTATTGTTTTATATATCTTCTCTTTTATAGCCACTTGTGGAAAAAGCAATCTGTATTCATTACCTCCATTCTTTTTTCACTCATTCTCCTGGTCCCTAACTTCAAACCTCATTCTGACTTTGAACCTCATCAGCCAACTGAAACCAGTCCCTTCAAAGTCACTAGTGATGGTTTAGTTGTCAGATCTGGTGGCCTTTTCTCCCTTCTCTTCTTGACTTCTGAGCAGTTTTGTCACTGTTGACTCCCTTTTCTTCTTGGATGCTCTCTCTTCTTTCTCAAATGTAGATCTTGCCTTATTGACTCAATCAACTTCCATGGTTTCCCATTGCTTATAGAATAAAATATAAACTCTGTTTGGCTTTTGAAGCCCTTCACAACCTGGTCCCAACTCACTTTTCCATTCTCATTGGATGCTGCTGTCCCTATTGCACTCTTATCATCTGGCCAAACTGGCCTTTTTTTCTTCCTCCTACATGATGCTCCATCTCCCATCTCTCTGCCTTTGCTTTGGCTATCCCAGGTGACTGGAATTCACTTCCTCCATATTTCTACTTCCTAAGGTTTTTCTCATCCTTTGAGATACAGCACAAACACCATCTTCTCCAGGAAACATTTCTTATTTCCTACAATTTCTAGTGCCCCTCCTGAAGTAGGTAGTATTTAATGACTATACATTTATTTACATTCTACTTATGTTGCATATATTTCTAAATGAACTTGTTATCTACCCCATTACAATGTAAATCTCTTGTGAGCGGGGATTATTTACATTCTTTGAACTTGTGGCACAAAGTGGGTGCTTAAATACATGTTTATTGATTGGCTTTTCATGACACAGCTCTTGACTCTGGGTTCTCCTCCTAACTATTCTATAGCTGTATCTTAGTCCCTTTGTTGGGATGTCCCATAATATTCCATAAATGAGATTGTAGACTAAGACTTCATCCCAGGCTCTTTTCTCTTCCTATGGGTTACTATGTGGCCTCATTAACTCCTCTGGATTTAATTATCCTTATGATCTTTCTGGGCATCTAATTAGTACAGTGGAATGAGCCTTGGGCTTTGATCCAGGAAGACTCATCTTCCTGAGTTCAAATCTAACCTCAGACACTCACTAGCCATGTGACTCTGGGCAAGTCACTTAACCCTGCTTGCCTCAGTTTCTCATCTGTAAAATGATTCAGAGAAGGAAATAGCAAACTATTCCAGCTATAACTGCCAAGAAAACCCCACATAGGGTCATGAGGAGTTGGCTTGACTGAAATGACTGGAGAACAATAACATGATCTTTCTATGCAAATGACTTCCAGATCCATAGATAGAGTCTCAGTCTTGCTTCTGAGCTTCTTCCCAATATTACCAACAATCTATTGGACATTTCCAACGGATTGTCCTGTAGACATCCATCTCAAACTTCACATGTCCAAAATAGAATGTATGATCTTCTCTTTCAAGCCCAATCTTCTCGTGTACTTGTTTTGATGGAGGATATCATCATTCTTTCAGCAACCCATGTTCATAACTTCATTGGGATCCTTGACTTCACTTTAATTTACCCAGTATATCTAATCAGTAGCGATTTCTACTCATGTATGTGCTGGCAAATGTTAAACAATCCCACTTCTGGAAAATAATGTACACATTTTAAAGATTAATCTGTTATTAACATTTTATCCACTACTTTCTTATAGATAATCAACAAAACAATAAATAAAACCCTGATTTGTAGTGTTTGTTGATTTCTAAGGTGTAAATGCTCACACTAAAAATTTAATGATTAGTTCTCAGGAATTGCTTCAAGTCAGTTCCAGCGCTCCTCTGGTTGTAGGCCTCTTCTCTGTTGACAATGGGCTTGCACTTCCATCTTTCTATATGCAGAATAAAACTTTAAAAATGTCCTCACACAGTTTCAACCATGGAGTTACATGCAGTTAGCCAATTAATAAAGGCTTTTGGATCTTTAGGACCTCATATGGAGAATTTAAGTGACTCTGATTCATGTTCCCTCCTCTTGGTCTGCTGGAAATTCAATTTAATTCAGTAAGTACAGTATTATTGAGTACCTACTGTGTGCTCATCCCTGTGCTTTGAGCTGTAGGGGATGTGGAGAAGCAATAACATTAGTTTATATTATATTTCTATAATACATTAAGATTGATGAACCCTAGAAATGGACATTGAATTGGATCTAGAATTAAAATGAAAAGGACAAGAGAGGGGCTGGAATGCCTTTTGGAAATTGTAAAGCTCTTCATGAATTCAAACTTCTGCCTGATACAAAAGCTCATTTTTTTTCCCAATCAGTATTTACCAATGTTCTTGTATGATTGCAAGTCATGGAACATAATGGTCTCTGAAGGACTACAAGAATAAGTACCACTCCCAGAGCCATGGAGAGCTCCTTGATGAGTGGGAACAGGGGGTAAGAGATAACAAACTGTGAAAGCACTGTGGGAAAGAATTAGAGTGTGTCACTAACACAGAACCAAAAGAGAAGATTGACTGGTTGCGTAATGAGACTGAGAGAGAAATGATGGACATTCTTGGTGCTACGACTATATGCTGATGATATTAAGAGAAATCTGGGATGACACTAGTGATTGGGTGGGCTCCCTGTCATAAACTTATGGGAGGCACAAGACAAGACTCTCACAGGATGGGAAGGCAGGGATGTGTTGTTACTGCATCACTGGGAAGGACACTCACAGGACTGAGAAGGCAGATCCACCTGCATATTGGAACCCCGAAGGATTTGACTCATACAGCTCATACAGTAGAGTTTTAGTGTCCCTATTTTATAGATAAGGAAGCTGAGACTCAGAGATGAAGTAAACAAGGTGATCCATGTAGTAAAGTGTTGGAATTAAGGCTCAAGCCCAAGCTTTCTAACCACAAGACAAGTGACCTTTCCACTCTGACATTGCATTGCTCACCTCTCTTGTTCTTTTCATTTTAATTCTAGGTCCAATTCAACATCTATTTCCAGGGTCCATCAATCTGAATATACCAGAGAAATGTAATGTAAACTAATGTTATTGCTTCCCTATATCCCCTAAAGCACAGGGATACACACACAGTAGGTATTCAATAATACTATACTCACTGAATTAAATTGAATTTCCAACAGGCCAAGGGAAGGGAATATGAATCAGAGTCACTTAAACTCTACCATGTGAGGTCCTAGGGATCCAAAAGCCTTTATTAAATGGCTAACTGCATGCAACTCCATGCTTGAATGAAGTGAAACGAGTACTGTATTTACAATCTAAGGACTTGAGTTCAAGTTCCAGCTCTTCAACAAGGTGCTGGGCTCGGGGTTCAAATTGTGGCTCTGCAACCTATCCCTCTATGAACGTGGACAATCATTACCTCTCTCTGCCCCAGTTTCCACATGTGTAAAATGAAAAGGTTAGAGGAGATGAGCTCTAAGATCACTGTAGTTGTAAATCCTATGAGCCTATGATTTATTCTATCTGGGTAGATAACATACAAGTGTTGAAAATTAGTGGTCAGTGTGCTTGCAAAGTCAACAAAGGGGAGGGGAAAGGAAGGGCTGGAGGAGTTCAGTGAGGCTTCCTGGAAGAAGCTGAATTTGGCCAGGCCTTGAAGGACAGGTCCAGTGGGTGATGACCTCGGCCATCCCGGCCCACGGGGAAGGAAGCTCTCCTTGCAGACTGACTCTGAGGCGCCCGCAGAAGAAAGCTCTCTATGCTGAAGCTCCTAGCAGTGCCTGTGCAGTGGCTTATGAAATATGTTAAAATAGCCTGAACTTAGATCCCCAGGCTGCTCTATCGATCCGCCTGCCTTCCCTGGGACACGTGGGCTACCGAGAGAACTCTGTGTGGTGGGGATTCTGAAGGCCCCGCCGGCCCCGATTGATTTTGAAATCTTGTATTTTACACGAGGAAAGGTCATGTTTGTGGATGGGCATCCTGAGGGCTCTTTTCAGCGGGACGCCCTTAGACTGAGCAGCCGGACTTCCATTAGCATTAATGGGAGGCTCGCCGCCCTGTCGGTACATGTCCCGCTCCCCGGGGCTTCCTGGTGCACGTTAGACAATGCTAAAATCATTCCTAATTAGGCATCTCCTAGATCTTTGGGCCTAGAAAGAGCAATCACAGGCCCATTCTGTGTCCCTCGCAAGTGAGAGAGGCGCCACTTGTAACAGGGACTGTCGGGAAATCTGACTCCAGATGAAAGCTGGTCTCAAGGAAACCCTCCTGTCCTGCAGAAACAGGCACAAAGTGGATCCTGAGCGGGCGAGGCTCGCCCCCTTTGGACTTGCTCCCCGTGTGACCCTGAGCAAGCCCTTTCTGAGCCTCGGTTCCCCTGGCTGTAAAACTGGGGCAGTAACACTTGTACTGTGCGCTTCAAAGGGTTTTGGTGAGAAATGTGCTTTGCAAACTTCAGAGTACTCTAGCCACAATGGGTTTGGAATAACCAAGAAACCGAAAATTTTCCCCCATGTTATGACTGTATGGAAAGAGAATTACCGAAGACCATTTTTGCCGGATCTGTTTATATCTCTGTGTTGTGGATTATCAGCTCTTGTTCCCGGATCACAGGGGTCACACCAGGAAGAGCTGTGCATCCGGGGTCCTAGAACCTCGTAGTTAGAAGGGAGCCCATTTAATCCGCTCCAAGCCAATCCTCCCTCCCCCAGCCCCCTAGAGGACGACTAGAGGGGTAAATGGCCTAGTAGGCAGCATGAAGGGCCTGGGGAAGAGAAGAAGGTTTAGAGGGCACTAGTCATCTGTCTTGGAGTATTTGAAGGGCTGACACATGGGAGAGGGATTAACTGTTCTGCTTTGTTCCCAGTGGGCCGAAGTTACAAGCAGGTGGATTTTGATCTTAAGAAAACATTTCTCAACAACTGGAGCTGTCTAAAGGTAAAATGGGCTGCCTTGGAGGTCAGGGCTTCTTTCCTACCGGAGGTGTCCATAAAGACGCTGAAAGAGCACTTTTGGGGGTTTTGTGAAGGGAATTCTCATGCAGGTGCCAATGGTCTTGGGGAGGGTCCCTTCTTGCCCAGAGATTCTGTGAGTCCATAGTGATATGCGTGCCTGCAGAAATAAAAGTTCATGAAGTTAAAATATCAATGGGCCCTCCAGCTTTCTACAGTGTATTACTGCTCACACCCCTTCCTGTCTGCCAGTCACATTTTCTCCATTCTTCAAGGCCTCGCTCAGTGTCTGTCTACCTCAAGTCCCTCCTTCATCATTTCAACCAATATTGTTCTCTCCTTCCTGTCACCCTGTGGTTTTTCTTGTCTAGACCAGTTTATTTCCCAGTTACACACCGTCTCGTGCTGTTTGGGCAGCTGTGGTGCCCATGGATGTAGAAGGGCTTGGGAAGACTAAAGATCGGTGACTCACCGGCTGTGGGACCCCGTACGAGGCACGGGGCCTCTCTCCGACTCTGTTTCTTCATCTGTAAAATGGACCTACCTCCAGGGTTGTTGCCAGCCTTGAAGCACCCGTAAATGCTACCTGTTCTTATTTTTCCCTGTGCTTATTTACAGGACCATCGCTGTTTCTAGAGCAGAACCGGGGCCCTTGTTGGCTTGAATACAGGCCACTCTTGAACATAGACTTAGCAATAACATGAGGTTCCTCTGAAAGGAATATACAGGTAAAGCAATATATATATGTACATGTACAGAGAGACACCTAATACACTTGTATTATATGTATCATATATAGCTGTACACAAGCACCACAGACATGTTATAATCCAATGTGGTATGTACATGTAACACGCATGCATTTTATGTGTGAATTGTGTCTTGTGCACGTGCAGGTACCTGTCCGTGCATGTGTGTGCACATCCCGTTTATATTATACATACAAATAACATGTATTTTGTATGCATGTATAAGCATCATCTTTTAAAAATCCCCTCACTTCTAGGCTATACTTAGGTCTTTTACAAATCAAATTCAGAGGAAGAGTACGTATTCCAACCTGACCAGACAAATACGAGACAGGTATTTGCAAATAACATTGCAAGAACTTATATGACGAGAGTCTTATGGTTTGCAAAATCCATCCCTCATAGGCACCATGTTAGATAAATAGTGCAAGAATTATTGGATCCATTTTAGAGAGGAGAAAGCTGAGGGTCAGAGAAAGGGAACGACTGCCAGGACAGGGCCATCAGGGAAAGGTCAGAGCCAGCCTTGGAGCTCCTAGGCCGTCATTTTCTCATGGCTCACTGAAGCGATGAAACACCTAGAGAACAGCCATTCTAACTTCCCGAGCCATGCAGAAGTCCTTTGTAGCAACCCTAAAAGACAGTGATGACTTGTTCTCACAAGCCCTCCTTGCCCTCTCTGCGGCCTTTGGCACAGAGGTGATCTTCTCTCTGGGTTTTCTGACTGCCGGTCTCTTTCCTGGCTCTCACCCTTCTCCTCTGACCACTTCCTCTCTGTCTTTGCTGAATCCTCCTTTAGATCATGGCCTCTAACCTTTGGGACCATGAGTGGGGGAATTTCACTTTTCTCTGCTTACATTTCTGCAATTATAAAATGAAGAGTTTGGATTGGATTGTCTCTAAAGTCCTCCTAAGTCCAAATCCTCTGAACCAGGGTCTTAGATCCCGTTGGTAAGGAACGAAAGGAGTAGGGCAGCATAGTAACTTGATCCCTATTTTAAATTAAATAACTAGTTAATTTTAAACCTAAATACAAAATAGAAAAAGAAAAAAATGCCATATGCACAGCAGAACATGAGAGGATTCAAAATATAAAACAATAAATTTCCATTTCAAAAAATATAATAAAGACTATACATTGTATCAGAGGTGTCCATCTTTTCTTTTCTCTTTTCTAGGTTTTCTTTCATTCGCTATTGTACACTTTTTGTTTTATTCTTTTCTCCCCCTTCTCCTCTCCCACTCGAGAAGTTACAATTAATATGTGTACACACACATATTTCCGTGCTTATTTGTATATATGTTATATACATATAATATAAATGTAACATATACACACATGCTAGACATATACACACATATTTACATATACACAATTCACATATACAAACACACATATACACATATACACACACATAGATATCAATAATCATACACATGTCCATTCATATGCAGCTATATAAGATGGTGCTGTTGGTTCGTTCCTGTTACTCTGAAGGAGAAATACCTTCGTCTACTTTCATAAGTCCAAATCTTTCTATATTTTTCTAACTCCACTGATTTCATCATTTCCTACACCACAGCAATATTTCAACCTTAGACTTTCTAGTTATCTTAGTCTAAATTAATATTGATTAATATGGTTGACATGTAGTATAGTTACCCTGTTTTTCTATTTTGACTAAATTTGACTTTAATTTTTTTGTGATCATGTTCCCTCTTTATCCTATTCTTATCCCCATGAATCTACACACCCTTCTATATCCTTCCCATTTATCCTATTTTCTCCCTCTCATATTTCTTTATAAATTTAGAAGACTTTTATTTCCATCTAAATATATATAATATGGTTTTTTCTTTAATCCGGATTTAATGTGAGTAAGATTCCTTCTAAAAATCCCTTCCTTGTCCTCCTCCCTCTTTATTCTCTTTCTTACTTTCTTATTTCTTTCTGAATTTAAAAGGCTTATACATATATACATACATAATATATATTATAGATATATATACATACATATACATATACACACACATATGTGTGTGTATTTCTGATGAGAGTAAGGTTCCAGAACTACCAGCCTTCCTCTCCCACCTAATTCCTCTGTATCAGTTCTTCCTCTTGCACCTCATTTGTATTAAGATAGTTACTTTTTTTTCCCTTTTCCCACATGGTTTTGCTTTTGAGAATCACATCTTTCTCAGCGCTGTCCCAATCTTTCTTTTGAACTACTCAATTACTAATGACAATCTTAGACATACAGTGTACATTTCCACAGATAAAAATAAATAATTTGTAATTAGTGTTTGATGTTTATCTCTTATATTTCTTTGGGATTTCATATGCCAGGTTTTCTATTAAATTTAGGTCTTTTTGCAACAAATCTTGAAAGTCTGGCAATTCATTGAATGTCCATTTTTTCCATTCAGGATAATGCTTAACTTTGCCGGGTATTTGGTCCCTATTTTCTACAGTTTTCCAGGAAAAGAGTAAATAAGGTCATACAGCCAAGTCAGATTAATCTCTACTGAAATTTTCCGTAACTTTCCACCTTTTTTCCCCTTTTTGTAACTCCTGTTTTTTCATAAACTGCTTACTCCTTTCTGCATCTCTTTTCCCAATTGTCTCTTTCTCAGCAATTTTTTCTTTGTTTCCTGTTTCTTGGTCCCCATCTCCTCACAGCATAGCACCTCACAGTATTCTGCAGTCCTGGCCATCCCTGCTGACCTCCATTACCTCTCTTGCTTGCCTGCATTTTCTCATTAGCTGCAACATCTTCCCCACTGAGTCTCCCAAGGCTTCTTAAATGTTTCCTATGGTTTTTCTAAATTATTTTATTGTATTTAGACTTTTTTTTGTTCTGTTCCTTGTGCCACCATGAACTGGAAGGTGTGTGTGTATGTGTATGTGCGATTTTTTTCTTTTTGCTTTCTACAGTATTTTTCCTTTAAAAAATTCCTTAAAATTTCTCAGCAAAGCCCATTATAAGTTAGACCATTTGTTAAGTCCTGATGTGTTTCTTGAGAATGAAATAGACATATTTCATATGTATGGTATTTTACAGATTATGATACTTTTGTTTAAATATACAGCATTGTTTATTATAACAATTTTATAAGGTAAATATTTTTGTCTCTACCTTACACCTGTGAAACTTGCCTCTAGAAATATCCAGAGGTCACACAGTAAATTAGTTGAAAATCTGGGACTAGAAACAATCTGGCATAGTAGGACTTGGTGGCAGAGAATTCAAGTTCATATTCCAGCTCTGATAGTTTCTACCTGTATGATCCTGGGTTAGTCACAATTTCTCGAGACCTCCATGTCTACATCTATGAAGTCAGGAGAGTGACAATGCTGTGAAAGAGAAATTGTGTTGCATTTAAAGTCTGGAGCCCTTGGTTTGAAGATTGGCTCAGCTTCTAACTACCTGTGTAACCTGAGACAAATCCCTCTTAAAGCCCAAGTTTTTGTTTTGTTTTTGTTTTTTCATTTGTAAAGTGTGAAGGTTAAATTGGAGAATCTCCAAGGTTGTTTCCAGCTTTAAATATGTAATCATCTGACAATTTGATCTCTAATATCCCTCTCCCATGAAAAAGAGAAAAGAAAAGGTTATATTTGTACAGAAAACATTTAGAGTAGCTCTTTCTGTGGTAGGAAGGAATTGGAAATTGATTGGATACCTACTGATTGGTAGATGACTGAACAAGCTGTGGTGTATGAATGTAATGGAATGTTACTGTGCTATAAGAAATGATGACTTCGCTGGTTTCAGAAAAACCTGGAAAGACTTACATGAAGTGACGTAAAGTAAAACGAGCAGAACCAGAGGAACATTATACACAGAATAGCATTATATAAGATGATCAACTTTGAATGACTTAGCTATTCTTCAGCAATACAATGATCTAAGATAATTCCAAAGGACACATAATAAAAAAAATGCTATCTACCTCCAGAAAAAGAACTTATGGGGGCTGAATGAAGACTGAAGCATATTATTTTTCACCTTATTTCCTCATGTCTTTTCCCCAAAAGGGTCTGTGTCTTCTTTCACAACATGACTAATATGGAAATATGTTTTGCATGATTGCATATTTATAAGCCATATCAAATTGTTTATCTTTTCAGGGAGGCAGGAAGACAATGAAAGGAGAAAATTTGGAAATTGAAATTTCATAAAATATTCAAAGTCTTTTCATGTAATTGGGAAAATAAAATATTATAAAAACGATCTCTAATAATACCAAATTCCACTTTTATGGTCAAGCAAAGCCCTTTAAATACATCACCTTTTTTTGATACTACAGACCATTGTCCATTGTCAACCACAAGTTGGTAGGAGCAATCTGCTAACCTGCTGTAGAGGCAGGAGTCAGACTCAGGCCTTTTTGATACCCATGTCAGCACTTGACTTTTCTCATCATATTCACGTGGAAGAGATGTGGATTAGGTCATAATACAATTAGATAGATTTGGAACTGGTTGAATGGCCGGGCTCAAAGAGTAATCAGTGACAGTTTGATGTCATCTTGGTATAGGTCTGCAGGGGGATGCCCCAGGGATCTCTGCTGGGCTCTGGGCTATTTAACATTTTTATCAATGACTTGGATGAAAGCATAGATGGCACATTCATCAGATTGGCAAGTGACACCGCATTGGGAGGAATAGTTAATACCCTGGATGATAGTCTGAATCCAAAAGGATATTAACCAGATAAAAGCATTCATTCAGCCAAATCAAGTAACATAGAATTCAATAGGGGACAAATGGAAAGTCTTCAAGATGGGCTCAAAGAAGCAACTTCTCAAGTAATTGATGGTCAGGAACAGTCTTGTGGTTTATGTAAACTATTTATATAAAATAGTTAAAATTGTTTTTACATCAACAATTTATGCAATTCATATAAAACAAGATCTTTTGGATTTAGTGGAATGCAAACTCAACATAAGACAGCAATGTGATGTGGCAGTCAAAAAAACCCAAAGGAATCTTGGGGGACACTGAAGGGCAGAACTACCTGCAATAAGAGCTTCAGTCTCTATATTCTGTCCTTACTGGACTATAACTGAAATATGGCATTCAGTTCCAAGTGCCCCAGTTTAAGAAGGACTTAAGAAGTTGGAGGGTAACCAGCACAATGAAGGGTCTTCCATGCCATTTAAAGATGGGTGAAGGATCTAAGGAGGTTTCACCTGAGGAAAAGCCCACTCAGTGCAGAGCTTTTAGTCTGACATGCTGTCATATGGAGCAGAGATTAGACTTGTCCTTTTGGGCCCCAAAGAAAAGACTCAAGAGCTATGTGTGGAAATTGCATAGAGGTGAATTTAGGCTGGTGATGTCAGGAGAAACATCCGGTGGTTAGAGGTATACAGAAATGAAATGTGCTGCTTGGGGATCCTTGAGAAGGAGCATGGGTGACTGGCCACTTGTTGCATATATGAAAGTGAGGATTCCTTTTGGGACTGGGTTGGACCAGATGTCTCCAAAGTCTCTTCAACATCTTGTGATTTTGTGCTGAGCAGGGAGCAAGCCTTAGACTGACAGTCAGACCCCCACCTTAGTAATAAGGGGTTCAGGGGGATGCAAACCTGCTAGTGGGAGCTTTGGGGTCCTCCCTTTCCTGATAAACCCTTATGAGAGAATAAAACACCCGGGCTCCCCAACGGAGTGCGGCTCCCCAACGGAGTGCGGCTCCCCAACGGAGTGCGGCTCTCCACCCTGCTGAGGGGCACAGGACACAAGGGGAGCGTGTTCTGGGTGGGTTCCCCTGCCCTTGGTTACCACTAGCATAAGTGTGTGTGACAGTCACTGGATGGGCTGCCCAGTCGTCACTGCCCCTGTAACCTCTCCCGCAAGGCTAATAAACTTGGTTTTTTTTTTTTTTTCTTTTTTTTTCTTTTCAGCATTTCTCTTTTTCCTTGTAGAGTGTAAGCCTGCTGGCTCAGCCCGGCTTAGATCTTCTGTGTACCGGGCCACAGCGAGGCCTTCAGCTCAGCTCAGAATATGGGATCCCATTGCCCTGTCTCATCCCCAGATTTGTCCTCCAGGTTTTGCTGCAGGGAGGTGACTGCCTCGGTTTCTCCAACGAGCTAAACATTCATATCCGTTTTCCTTCCTTTCCTCCCCAGCGTTTTCCCCTTTTCTCTGCCTGCCATTGGGTTGGTTTTGGTTGATCACAACCTTATCTTGCTGTTTACCCCTAATGCTTTTAAAAACTCCTACAAAGCCTTGACTATGTTTTAGCCATTTTTAACCCAGAGACACTTTTTCCCCTTAGGCTACAGCTGCTGGGAAATTTGCCAGAATGGGAAAGGATAGAGAGATATAGACATACTCACAGGTGCACGCATGCATATATGTCCACGTGGACAGAGATATAGGGATGTACACACCGATCTTCAGTGTGACTCTATATGCATGTAACCCATTATACAGACACATACATATGCATACATGAGGCAGCTAGGTGGCTGAGTGGCCTGGAATCAGGAAGCCTTGAATTCAAATCCCACCTTAGACACTTACTATCTGTGTGATCCTGAGTAAGGAACTTAATCCTGTTTGCCTCAGTTCCTCATCTATAAAATGGGCTGGAGAAGGAAATGGCAAATCACTCCAGTATCTCTGGCAAGAAAACCCCAATATGGTCACAAAGTCACAAATATGGTCATGACTGAAATGATTGAGCAGCAACAAATATATGTACACGCATGCACACATATATTTATATATGTATATGTTTAAACATATACACATACACCTTCTTTTAACTGGAGTGCTGAAATCCCTCTAAAATTAGGTCATCCTGGTTTAGTGAGACACCGAAGCCCCCCTGCTGTTTAATGTAGGATGGTAGTTTTAAGGAGGAAAAGTGACTGTGTTTTTCTGAATTTTTCGAGGAGACTGCACTGGATTCATCCCCAGGATGGTAGTAGGTGGAAGGAAGGTCTTTGGGGGACTGGGAGGGGTTTTGTCATCCATCCCCAAAGCTCCGGCCCTAGGAATTTGTGTTTGGCCAGAAGGTATGGGGGTATACGATAAGCTCTTGCTAACCAGGAAGAGTGGAAAGCCAGCCCTTAGGCACAAATGCAAGGTTAATGCAAGTCTGGCTCCGGGCTCTGGCCATAGGGTAATAAATGATTTTGTAGAGCCGGGTAATTTAATCAGTGGTGGGACTCCTAGTATGGAAACTTTCCTCGCTAAGGCAGGTCAGGGACAGTTCTACAATTTATAGTCTCAGAAAGTCGCCTGATACATTGAAAAGTGAAGAGACTATCATGGGTTCACACAGAGGCAAGATGTGTCAGAGCCATCATTTGACTCCAGTTCATAATTTGAACTTCCTGTCTACAAATTTGGTTTTCTATTTCCTCTACCAGCCTGTTCTCACTTCTATTCTCCTTTGGGATTTATGAAGTCCTTTCTTTACAACAACTTGGTGAGATGAGTATAATTAGAATTCAATTTATTTTACAAAGGAGGAAACTGAGTCTCAGAGAAGTGAGACTTGCTTAGGGTTCCATGACGAATAAAAGGTTCGGCTGGGACTCCAATCCTTGAAAGTCTCCTGCTTCTGGGTACATGGAATATTTGTGTGCCTGCTTAGCCAAGAAGAAGCTCTGTAAGAAGGTCACAGGAGGACCAAATATGCACAAGATTTTGAATTGGGAAGGAAAAGAACTTAGATCATCTAGTCTTCCTCATTCTAGCAGAAACTAATTCAGAGAGTCTGGGGTTCAAGTCCTTACTCTGTTACTTACTGCAAGGGTGACCGTGGCCCAATTACATTACTGCTGTGACCCTGCCAGAGGAAGGGAGCTGGGAGAGGTGGTCTCTGACCTCTGAAACCTAAGCAGCTTCCACTACATCAGCAGCTCAGCACTTAGCCGCACATCAGGTGTGTGTGTGTCCCTATGGAAGTGCATGTGTACAAATGTATATCCACGTGTGTTTGGGCATTTTCTATGGTGTTTCCATAGATACATAGATAGTAACCCCTGAGTTCTCTGTCCTTTCTCTGAGGAGTCACCGGCCCTCCTTGGATGTTTATTCTTTCATCCCCAGACCCTGCGTGAAATTTTTGTTCTGCTGCTGTTTAGGTGCTTTGAAAAATGGTTTCTCTCCATCTGGGCCCTGGTCCTCTTCTTGCTTAATTTCTCAAAGAGAAGCTATCTGATGGGGAGTGATAGCACTCGCCTGTAGCCCCTTCTCCTGGGACAGTGAGGCTGGGGGATTTCTGGTACCCGAGAGTTCTGAACAGCAATAAAGCTAAAGCTGACTGTGTGTCCATAGTAAGAACAGCATCAATAAGGGGGAGCCCACAGGCTCAGGTAGATCATGAGCAGGTCAAAGGCCCCACACGGATCAGCACTGGGATCAGGCTTGTGAATGGCTGTAGCACTCCTGGTGTGGGAGAGATAGGGAGATGCATCTAACCTTCCCTCCTTCCCAGTCCTGATCTTCTCTCATCCCAGTTCAGTGATTCATCTGTGTCTGCCCATAGAACTCCTTAAATCTGTCTTTTCTCTATTCTTTGGGAGCCAGGCTAGGTCCCTGAAAAGCAGTATTCCTGAGATAGCCGGGCAGCAGTATTGGGGTAGCAATTTTGCCAAGGGTTATCTCTGCCTGAAGGAGTAGGAAGAGGAGAAAGAGAGACAGAGACAGGTAGAGGAGGGAAAGAGACAGAGAGAGACAGAGACAGACAGAGACAGAGACACAGAGAGACAAAGAGACAGAGAGAGACACACACAGAGAAACAGAGTCAGACACAGACAGAGAGAGAGTGGGAGAGGAAGAGAGAGAAGAAAGGAGAGAGAGGGGAAGAGAAAGAGAGGGAGGGAGAGAGAGAGACCGAGACAAAAAGAGGAAGGGAGAGAAAGAAAGTGAGAGATAGAGAGAAAAAGAGATAGAGAAAGAGAGAGAAACAGACATACAGAGAGACAGAGACACACAGAGACAGAAAGACAGAGGGAAAGGGAGAGAGAGAAGAAAGGAGAGAGAGGAGAGAGGCAGAGAGACAGAGACAGAGAAAGGAAGGGAGAAAAAAGAGAGAGATAAAGAGGAGGGAAAAGCAGAAGAGAGAAGGAGAGAGGGGAGAGAGAGAAGAAAGGAGAGGGGGAGACAGAGAGAGACAGAGACAGAAAGGAAGGGAGAGAAAGAAAGTGAGAAAAAGAAAGAGAAAGAAAGAGAAAGAGAGAGAAGAGAGAGAGAGGGAAGGAGGGAGGGGAGATGAGAGACACACAGACAGACAGACAGATAGACAGAGACCTTCTTTCCTTGACTGTACTAAGTCTGCCCTCATTCTGGGGTGTTTCAGAACTTGCCAGAAATATGGCCCTTCTTGGGGCCATAAGGAAAGGTTCAGCACCCATAGTCCTTATGGAAATGGGCAGCTTGTCCTGAAGCTCAATTCTCTGACCAATTGTAGATGATGCAGAATTAAATCCCTTTGAGAGGGATGGGGCGTCCGTGACACCTTGTACTTCAGTCCCTGAGACTCTCCTTTTCCCTGGCTTGATCTGTGCCAAGGGAGGTCTCACAATTTCCTTTTCATCTTTGCTTGAAAGGAATTAAAGTTTTAATAGTTTAAAGGGAAAGAAATGAGTTTCATGTTTGAAGACTTAATGTATTCTTCAGCTTTTCCTCCCTTTCCCCTGGATATGGAACCATAATGAGGTGGGACATTAAAGGTGTCCCCTTAACATGGAGAAGTTGGCTCTCCAAAGTTAAAGGTGCAGGTGGGGGGAAGCCCCAGCCTCCCACCCCCATAGAAGGCTACTTTAGAAGCATCCACATAAACTCTCATATTTCTTTGCTTTATTCTGAGGATCTTTTTTTTTTTTTTTGAGGTTTGACTGTTTTTTGATCTTAACAAGTTTTTTTTTTTATCATCTTTGCTTGAGCTTTTACAATGTGATTTTTTTTCTTATTTTAAAACTGTAGCTTTCAACCCTCCTCTCATCTCTGATTGTTTTATGTTTTCAGGTTTCTGAAAGTTTTTTTGGCTGCTTCCCCAGGTTGGCTTCTTTCTCCCTCTCCCCACACTGTGGGCACAAAGACGACAGCATCTCAGGGTGAGGTTTTCTTTGTTTCAGCTGGGCCCTGCCTGGGCATCTCCTCAAAGGCACAGGAAGGGAGCTCTGGTGGAGAAAGGGATGGAGGCAGAAGCATCTCCCTCACTAGCTGAGGGCCACAAGCACACTCACCGAGGACTCCAGGGACATGGCTACTTGGAACTGAGGTTCCATCTGGAATCCTGTGCTTTTAAAAGCTCATGCGATATCCAGTTGGAAGAGATCTTTAAAATCGCTGAGTGGGGGACCTTAATTTTACAGAGGAGGAAACTGAGACCCAGAGAGGGCAAAGTGATTTATTCAGGATCATCAAGGGTGGCTGAGATGGACTTCAGCCCTAGGTCTTTTGGTTCCATGGCCACTGTTTTCTCCTTACAGCAGGTTCTGAGAGCTGACACATACCATGGCTTGACAAGTCCCAGAATGATATTTCCAAGTGGCTCATCACTTTGTTCTCCCTTTTCTGAAAGGTCTTAGAGTTAGAAGAGGAAGAGAAGGAGGAGGAGGAGAAGAAAGAGAAATGCATAACTGCCCTAGAAAACCAAATTCAAGGAAGGAAAAGGAGGCTCACAGTTCTTTTCCCTGACCATCAGATTGTCTAAGTTTGTTTGCATTTTTTCCTCTTCCTTCTGTTCCTCCTCCTTTTCTTTCTTCTTCTCTTCCTCCTTTTCTTCCTCCTCCTCCTCTTTCTTCTCTTCCTCCTTTTTCTCATATTGTTGTTCTTCTTTCTTCCTTCTCCTTCTTCTCCTCTTCCTCCTTCTCCACCTCCTCCTCTTCTTCCTCCTCCTCCTCTTTCGCCTTCTCCTCCTCTCCCTCCTCCTCCTTCTCCTCCTTCTTTTTTCTTCTTCTCCTCCTTCTTTTTTCTTCTTCTCCTCCTTCTTTTTTCTTCTTCTTCTCCTTTTTTTTTCTTTTTCTTCTTTCTTCTTCTTTTTCCTTTTCCTATCTTGGTAGGAAATGCAGTGGCACTCATGACTCAATCCAACTAATAATATAGGAATTTTCTTGAACTCCAAAGATCAAATTGACTACTTCCAAATTTGATATGTAATCCAGATCATTATTTTCCTTAAGATTTTCACCTGCCCCATTGCCCATTAAAAAACAAATTTTATGTCTGGAGCCTGATTTTCATGGGACTATAGACACCCTAGCCACACCTAGTATGAATCAAGAATCTAGGAGCTCTACATAAAGATGGCTTTGGAAGTTCATGAGTTGTAGACTTATTCTTTAGGTGTCTTGTTCAAAGCTTTTGGGGGAATGTTGAGAAGTAGCATGAACCCTCTATTATAGTCACATTGGTGCCCTCAATTAAGTTCACTTCATTCCAATAAATACTTGTTAAATATTTACCATGGGCAAGGCACTATACTGAGCTAAGTGGTGGAATATGTAGGAAAAAAATGAAATAGTCCTTACCCTCCACGGGTTTATCTTTGTTGGAGGGATAAAACATAAACACATATAAAGAATTACACAATAATTTCAGAATGAAGAGAATATGAACAACTGGAAAGGGGAAGAAGGAAGAGGGAAAAGCAAGATGGAACAAAAAAGACTATAACTTTAGAAGTGAAACTGGAGGAGACCTTTGAGACTATTTTAGTACAACCTGAATTTTGCAGATAAAGAAACTGAAGCCCAGAGTTGTGTAAAGTCATCCATACAGCACATGACACAGCCTGGATTTGAATTCAGATCCACAAATTACAACTCTAGCACTTTCCTCAATAATCATATATGAGCTAAACCTTGAAGGAAGACAAGTTTGTAATTTATCCTAGAAGCAAAAGGGGCTAACTGAATGTTTTTGAAAGAGGAGTGACATACTCATATTTTATAAAAGTGTGAATCTTAGGAGGAACATCTTGTCAGTTGTCTGGGAGTAATATTGTGGAGAGAGGAGAGACTGGAAGGAGGGAGAGCTGTTGAGAGGCTATTTCAATAAGTCAGACAATACATAAGCACAAACAAAGTGGCTGGCTATGTAAATAGGAGGAAGAAGAAAGTGAATAAGCATTTATATATCATAGTAATTTATATTACTATGAGCCAGGCACTGTGTTAAATACTTTACAAATATGATCTCATTTTATAATAGAAAATAACCCTGGGATACAGGTGCTATTATTTTCTTCATTATTATAGTTAAAGAAACTGAGGTTGTGTGCCGTGCTAGGATGACATGGCTAGTGAGTATCTGAAGCTGGATTTGAACTCAGTTCTGCTTAAGCTGAGAACTCTATCCATTATATCACTAGCCGTCTCTAAGTGGAGATAGTGGGTAATATGTTTTAGAGGAAGGCTCTATAAGACTTAGCAACTGATAGGGAACAAATGAGAGAAACATCAAGGATGTCTTTGCAATTATGGAGTGCCTAAAAATATTAGAGTGCCTCTAATAGAAAAAGGCAATTTTAATGGGGGGGTGGGGGAAGAAAGAATTCTGAAGGAAGATACTTAATTGTACTTTGGATATATTAAATTTGTGATAGCTATCACCAAAGGTGATAAGGGCATCTGGGAAGAGATTGAAATTTAAAGTAAAAGAATGGGAGTTCAAATCTCAGCTCTGCTACTTACTATCTGTGTGACTTTGGGAAGCAATTGTGTCTTTTGAGCCTTGGCTAATTCCTCTATAAAATGAGGAATTAGGAGTATATATATATGTATTTTTTTTTCTTGGGTGGGGGGAGACGTTGGACAATCAGAGTTAAATAATTTGCCCAGAGTCACACAGGTAGTAAGTGTCTGAGGCTGGATTTGAACTCGGGTTCTCCTGACTCCCAGGCTAATGCTTTAGCTACTTTACATAGCCTTTACACAATATGTAAAGGTTCCTTCAATCTTCAATTTTTGATCCTATGTCCAGGCAAAAATCAATGGTTTAGAAATAAAGTTCAGGAGAGATATTAGAACTGTATCTATAACCTTGGCAATTGTTTGCAGAGAGATACCTGAATTCTTGGGAACAAATAAGATTATGGAGAAAAACGAGAAAAAGGACCAAGACAGAGTCTTGGGGGTTATCTGTGTTTAGAGGACAGGATGTGAGTGATGAAGCAATATAACAGACTGGAAATAATAATCACTTAGGCAGAAGGAGAACCAGGAGAGAGCAGTATCCCTGAACCAAGGGAGGACAAAATAACCAGGATGATGTGAGCTTTAGTGCCAAAAACTGCCAGCAAATTACAGAGAATGAGGACTGAGCAAAAGCCATCAGATTTAACATTTAAGAGATTTTTTTGTAACCTTGGAGAGAGTAGTTTCAGCAGAATGCTAGGGTTGGAAATTGGATTATGAGGGACTGAAAAGGGAGTGTGAGGAAATGCAGAAAGTGATTCTTCCTAGGATTTTGGCAGTGAAAGAGGGAAAACATATAGGATGGTAGCCTGAGGGGATAGTAGGGTCAGCTGACAATTTTTAAAGATGGAGGCTTGTGGATGTTTATAGTCAGTGGGGAGGAAGCAAATATATAAAGAGAGATCAAAGATGAGTGTGAGAGAAGGAATGATTGATAGGGCAAGCAACTGGAGAAAATGGGAAGAAATGTGTTTCATGCAAATGGAGTAAGCATGTTTTCTGTGTCTTTTATCCAAACCACTGATACAACAGCTAAATAACAGGGTGTAGGACATATCCTGGTACAGTGCATTAGAGACCTCCCTCCAAAGTAACAAGTGGTTAATGATTGATTTCTCTTTGGATCCAATCATTCGACTGGTTCCAAATCTGCCTAACTGTGCTGACATCTCACTCACATCTCTCCATGGTGTCCACAAAAATAGCTCGAGAAGGTTTTTTAAATGCCTTGTTGAAATCCATGTATGCAATTCTATTTGGCATTTTCCTCTCCCACCAGTCTAGTCATTTTATCAAAAAGAAAAAGAAAGTAATTTATTTTGGCATGACCTAACATTGAAATGAAGTCATCATCACCATTATCAATGAGAATTTATTAAATATGTAACATGTTACTTTAACATATTTAACATGTATTGGTCAACCTGCCATCTGGGGGGAGAGAGTGGGGGGAAGGAGGGAAAAAGTTGGAACAGCAGGTTTTGCAAGGGTCAATGCTGAAAAATTACCCATGCATATATTTTGTAAATAAAAAGCTATAATAAAAAAACAAAATAAAATTTTGACATTTAAAAAAAAAGTATGTAATATGTGCCAAGCTCTGGGCTAAGCAGAGGCAAACAAATAAACAATCCCTGCCCTCTAAGAATTCATATTATAAAGGGAGAAACAGCATGAAAACAACTGTGTACATATGAAATATAAATGATCTAAATGAAAGAATCTCAGAGGAATTGCCCCAGAGTATGGGGTGAGAGGAAGAGGAAGACAAGGAAAGGTTTACGGCAGAAAGTGTGATTTGAACTGAGGGGAGTCTTGAAGGAAAAGGCAGACGTGAGGAGAGCATTTAGAGCATGGGGGATAACAAGCCAAAAGGAACAGAGTTAGGATATGGAGAGTTCTAAGGAAAGAGCAACAGCAAGGCCAGTGATGCTGGATTGAGAGGATGCAGAGGAATTTGGAGTGTAAGAAGGCAGGACTTTCTCCCTCCCAGTCTCCCCCAGTGCCCACCCTCCACAGCCAGGAAGTTGTCAGGACTTAAAAGATTCTACCCCTATATCAGAGGAATTTACATTTGGTCCTGGAGGCCAGTAGAAGACATTGGAGTTGACTGGGGAGGGGAAGCCTCATTCTCCAGGTTCCCGCTGCTTTGGCAGCTTAGTGGAGCGTGCCTGGGGGTGGGAAAGGACTTGAGGTAAGGAAGCCACCTAACTGGTGTGGAGTATTGAGGGTGGTGGAGGGGTGAATGGAGAAAAGGATATATGAGCAACACAGTAAGAGTATTCAACAATGGTAGCTCTGAGGTTTTTGAAAATCACCGAAGTGACTGGAAAATTGGTGGTGCCTTGGACAGTAATAGGAAACAATAGAAAAGTTCAGGAAGAAGAGGATTTGAGCAGAAACATAATGCGTTCCGTTTTGAATCTGTTGAGTTTAAAATGTCTACAGGACATTCAGTTAGAAATATTTAAGAAGAGCAAATTCAGACAGCTCTGAGGTATCACTACATACCTCTCAGATTGGCTAAGATGACAGGAAAAGATAATGATGAATGTTGGAGGGGATGTGGGAAAACTGGGACACTGATGCATTGTTGGTGGAGCTGTGAACTGATCCAACCATTCTGGAGAGCAGTTTGGAACTTTGCTCAAAGGGCTATAAACTGTGCATACTCTTCCATCCAGCAGTGTCTTTACTAGGTCTGTATCCCAAAGAGATCATAAAAAGGGAAAGGGACCCGTATGTGCAGAAATGTTTGTGGCAGCCCTTTTTGTAGTGGCCAGAAACTGGAAACTGAGGGGATGCCCATCAATTGGAGAATGGCTGAATAAATTGTGGTATATAAATATTGTGGAATATTATTGTTCGGTAAGAAATGACCAGCAGGAAGATTTCAGAAAGGCCTGGAGAGACTTACATGAACTGATGAATGAGCAGAACCAGGAGAACATTGTACACAGCAACAAGATTATGCAATGATCAGTTCTGATGGACATGACTCTCCTCAACAATGAGGTGATTCAGGACAATTCCAATAGATGGGATGGAGAGAGCCATCTACACCCAGAGAGAGGACTGTGGGAACTGAGTGTAGACCACAACGTAGTATTTTCACTATTTTTGTTGTTGTTTGTTTTTTTGTTTTCTTTCATGTTTTTTCCTTTTTGATTTGATTTTTCTTGTACAGCTTGATAAATGTGGAAATATGTGTAGAAAAATTATACATGTTTAACATATATTGGAGTGCTGTTTAAGGAAGGGAGTGGGGAAAGGGAGAGAAAAATTTGGAACAAAGTTTTGTAAGATTGAATGTTGAATACTGCATATTTTGAAAATAAAAAGCTATTATTAAAAACAAGAAATATCTAAGAGGTCACTGGCAATATGAGACTCGGGGTAAAAAGAAAAGTTAGGATTAGACAAACAAAGTTGAGAATCATGGACATAAAGATGATGGCTGAATCCATGTGAGCTAATTAAATCATCAGTCAAGATATCCTAGAAGGAGAAGAGAAGAGGACAGATTGTTAGAGGGATACTAAAGGTGGTTGGAAGTGACCTGACTGAATATCTAGGCAAGAAGACAAGCAGTGGTCTGAGATTACAGGGAAACCAGAAGAGCACTGTCCTGATAACTCACAGGAGAGAGTATGGCAAAGAGGCTGACCTCTCAGTCATTACTACTGCCCATCTAAATGCCCAAGTGCTATGAATTAAAGTCAGATTCACAATCTAGAAGTCTCTACTTGCTTCTCCTTTTTGAAGACCAGGACAATAATGGCCATTCTCTTATTCTGGAGTCTGTTCTCTCTTCCCTTCATTCCATCCTTCTGCTGCCAAACTAATTTTAAACAGCACCGTCAAGTTACTCCTGTGGTCAAAACCCTTTTCTCACTCCTTGTACAGTTCTTGACCTGCACTTGAGGGCTTCCCTGATGCTACACAATCGTACCAATACTCCAGTCAGAATTAACAACTGTTTCCTCCCTGACTATCCCCTGCATTTCCCCATGTGGGAGCCTTTGTTCAGCCTGGAATGTCCTCCTTTTCACCCTTTATTGATTGAACTTCAATCCACCCTTTAACATTTGGACTTATAGACCCCTCCTCTCGGACATTTTCTCTGATTTCTTTCAGTTTTCCACTGCACCCCATCTTACCTAGCATTTAAAAAAGATAACATGGCTGCCCTTTGTCTTTTTATACCACCCTTATTTCCTAATGCAGCGCCATTCTACATGGAACTCTTCCTCAGAAAAAAAGAAAAATAGTTAAGAAAAAGCAATCAACAAAATGACTTCATCTGCAACATTTCATACCCATAGTCCTTCAGCCTTTTCATTGAGAGGAAAGAAGCATGTTTCATCTCCTTTTCTCTGGAATCATGATTGTTCCTTGTAATTAATTAATCTGAATTTAACTCCCCCTTAGTGTTTTCATTTACATAACAGTAGTCATTGTATGTATTGTTCTCTAATTCTGTTTATTTTGCTTTGAATCTATTCATACCCATCTTGCCATATTTCTCTTAATTCCTCACATGTCACTTTTTAGATTTCTTATATTTAATTTTTTCTATTATATTCATAGCTTCAATTTGTTCATCCGTTCCCTAGTTGATGAGCACCCACTTTTGTTTCCAGGGTTTTTTTTGGGGGGGGGTGGCTCCAATTTTTGCTACTACCACTAAAAGTGCTGCTAGAAATGTTTTGTTATAACCAGATCTGTATCTCTATCTTTGATCTCTTTGGCATATATGCTTAGAAGAGAGTTTACCTAGGTCAGAGTGGATGAAAAATTTAGTAACTTTTCTTGCATACTCAAAATGCTTCCAGAATTCACAGCCCTCCCCATAGTGCATTGGTATATCTGCCTTATCACAGCATCTCTAAGTTACCATTTCCCTTTTTTAATCATTTTTGAAAATTCTTCAGATATAAACAAACTCACTCAGTTAACAAACATTTACTATATGCCTTGCTCTGTGCTAAGTTCACTGAAACCTCAGTGTTATTTTAATTGACATTTCTACTACCAGTGATTCAGAGCATTACTTCATATGGTTTATTTTTCTTCTTTTGAAAATTGTTTAGATCCTTTGTTCACTCATCTATTGGGAAATGGCCCTTGGTCTTTTATATTTATGTCAATTCCCCATATATCTTGCCTTTCAGAATATTATCAGAGAAATTTAATCCAAAGATCTTTCCCACTCAGCAATTTTTCTTCTTATCCAAGCTGCTTTGATTGTGTTTGTGCAAAAGCTTTGAAATTTTATGTTAAAAAATGATCTATTTTATCTTTTATGATTATTTCTACCCTTTCGTTGGTTAAGAAATTCATTCCCTAGCCATAGCAGTAAAACTTACCCCCTTCCATTCTACTCTGTTGTTTTTTTAAATGATGCAGGCTTTTATGTTTAATCTATGTATTCATTTGGAGCTTGTTGTGGTTTATGGTGTAAGATTTTAAGAACTGTTTCTGACAAATTGCTTTCCAGTTTCCCTGGAAGTTTTTGATGAAGAAGAAGTTCTTCCCACATACATTTGTCTCCTTGAGTTTGGTTGTTCAGTGCTGGAGTATTTACTGCTCACATTGTATTTTTTTTCTAATGCTTGCTTTGCATATTATTTTGTCTGTCACTTGTATGCCTCATCTCCTTAAGCGACTGTAAGCTCGATGAGGGAAGGGGCTGAAAATACATCCATTTCTCCTATGACCTACCACAACATTTTGTCAAAAGTTGGCACAATATAAGTGGCTGATTGCTTGGCTGCTTGTTTTCAATTCCATAAGGACACAGTTGACCTGGTTCCATACACGGCCATAGTAGGGAAGGGTGAGCATTCCCAGGTAAGTGAATTTGTCCTTTAGCTGCTAAACTCTGGAGCCTCCCCCATCTCTGTAATGCTGAGAGACAGAGGAAAGGATGGGGATGTGCTAGGGAAGGGGACTCTGACCTTTGCAGAGTGGGAGGGAGCATTTTGATAGGGAGTATTTCCCATTAGAAGTGTCATTAAGAACTGCCTCTCCATTTACATTTGTAATTATCTCCTATAAATCATCCGGTGGAGGGTGTTTGGGGGGAGCCCTTCTGAAGGTTGTCAGCCCCCTTGTTTGGGAAACCCACAGTCCTCTAAAGGGTCAGGGAACAGATCAACAGACACTGGCTTGGTATCTGAGAGGGGCTTGCATCTGTTAGTCAATGGAAATGATGAGTTAAATGGGGTTTGAATGGCAGTATGTTAAGGCATATTCTTTCCATAATCACTCTGAAGGCTCATTATAGCTTTTGGATTTGGGCACTAATAGGAGTGTGAGTACATTTGCTATCTGCACTAATCCTTTCTCTTCCTGATGAGTCTTACCTTGTGGCAGAGGGCGTTTCATTCATTGGCTTTCTTGCTAATTGGCAAAGATAACTTTGTGGAAGTGGAGTTCCTGCTCCTGTCACTCATAGGCTTGTTGCTGCCAGCAGGGCCAGAGACAGAACAGTGTGCCGGGAAAAGGGTGTTGTGTTGTCCCTCGGTCCACTCGGCTTTTGATGGCTGCTCAGACCTGAGGTTAGGGAAGGAAGAGAGCTTCTGGTCACACCTGCTTTAAGGGAAGCTTCTTTCTTCTCTTCTATGCATCCGCCTTCTTCCCATCAGAAATGCTAGATGGGCAGAGATGGAATGGTCAGGGGTGGAGACCATGGTCACAATTAAGGGTCTGGCTATGAAAGAAGGTTAAGAATAAAGGCCACAATTAGAATTAGGGTTGATTATCAGAGATGGAGATTGTCATCGCTGTGAGGAAGGGTAGAACAAAGGTTCTGTTCTCAGTATCTTTATACTATTAAAAATTATTGAGGATCTATCCCAAGAGTTTTTGCATATATGGCCACCATATATACGTATTTACCATATTAGAACCAATTTTGAATGTTAGGCCCTCTGAGAGGGTTTTGGGAGGCCCTAGGATTCTCTGGACCACACTTTGAGAGCCACTGGAGTAGAGGATGGTTTCACGGTGGTGAGATCATGATTAGATTTGGGATGGAGTCAGTGTTGGAGGTAGAAAATCATAGTCAGGATTCTAATGCATAATCAGGTTTGGGGCATTGTCATCCAGGTTGGAGAGACGGGGAGGACTGGTAAGTGGTTGTATTAAAGGACCTGGTCATATGTGGAAAACCTAGGAATGGGTTTGTGACCAGGCCAGGCTAAGAGGATGGTCAAAGATGGAAGCTTGGTCAGAACTGGGGGCCTAGTGGAAGCATGGTCAGTATGGTCAGAAGGGGAACATTATTACCAGCACTGGAGGTATCCACAAGGCTGTGACAGTAGCCAGGATTGGGGTGTGCTCTGAGCAGAGGAAAAGGAAAAGTCATTTCTTCTCCACTAAATCATCTATCTAGTGGTGGGAGGAACAGAAGGATGCGTGTTTTAGCAATGTGGAAGGAACTGCATTGAGCAATGTGACTAAAACCTAATTCACACCTAGGTAGAAAGGCTTGTAGGACCAAAGATTTACTTAAATCTCCGGAAAGCTCCTTTCTTCCTCGGTGAGATTAGGGCCAAGGGGCTCAGCCACATAATATTTCACATTTGTATAACCCTCTAAATACATTATCTCGTTGAGCCTGAGAGGGAAGTGCTTCTGTCGCCTCCATTTTATAGACAAAGAAATGGAGGCTCAGAGAGTTTGGTTGAAGAAGTCTTCCAATGAATAAGGGTCTGAGGTAGAATTTTAACTCGGCTCTTTCTGACTCCCTAGTGTTTTATCCTTTAGGCAAGACTTTAATACTGATGGTGTAGAAATGCTCTCTTGGCTGAAGGGGCACCAAACCCTCGAATCTCTCCCCGCCAGACTTTGGGGGGTCTACAAGGCAGAATCTGACTTCTCCAGCTGGCGAACCCCCTCCTCCTTTTCCTCCTCCTCCTCGGCACTCTGCCTGCGTTTGGTCTCTCAGAGAAACCGTTTTTGCTGTGATCCCAGATTTTTTTTATTGTTCCAAGAGAACATCTGAAATGGTGAGTGGCCAGCTTGGAGTTTAAAAGGGAAAAGTTTCAGGCAGCGCCAACTGGGGATGGAGGCCTTGAAGCCGGCACGAGGCACGGGCATGTGAGAAGGAGGCAGCGATGGGGAGGTCTGGAGCGGGACGGGCCGGCGGCCCTAAGGAGAGACCGGATCAAGCGGCCAAAAGCCGGGGGCTCTAGATGGCGGTTCAGCTATGGGAGGCAGGGCGGGGGAGCTGCTGGCGTAGGGGGTCCCCCGTTCGGCAGGCCGGGGAGGCCGAGGGCTGCCTCCTTCCTGACGGGTAGCCCTGCCGCCGGCCTTCCAAAGGCCTCGTGATGGAGCGAGTGAAGCGCACAGAGAACAAAATGAAGACAAAAAGGCTCGTGAGGGGTTCAAAGGCAGAGCCCAGACTAAGAATGAAGTTTTCAAGGTACGCTCCAAGGCGACGACTTTTCATCTCAAAACCTTTGAATTGGGAATCAAGGCGGGAAAAGTTACTACTAGGTTAAAGTTTAAATGGCACAGAAAGGGTAGAAACGAAGATGAAACGGAGGCTGTCTGGCCAGGGGAACAAAGCCTCTGGATCCGGGCTCTGCACCTGGCTATAGAGTTTCTAAGTTCCTGCAGTCCCAGGGAGGAGGCGCAACAAACGGTCTTATTGTTCGGATTAAGAACTGAAGTAATTGAAAGGAAAGTTGAGCCAAGGAGAAGCAGCCATCATGTGTGACTGCCTGTATAGTTAAAAAATAATTTAAAGGGAAAGGGACTGTCAAGCAGTTCCTATTATGGAAATACAATCATTGAAGAGAGAATGAGGGGGAAAAGCCTTTATTCTCTGAAAAGGAGGTTTTTTTGCCCTCACCGAGTCAGACTTAAATATTATTTGAAAACCCAGTAATTTTCCACTCCCTAACCGACCAGGCTGGGGGAGGCCCTTTAAGGATTGTGTGTGTGTGTGTGTGTGTGTGTGTGTGTGTGTAACCTTGGGGTGGGGTGCGGGGGGGGGGGGGGGTGCCGCTGGGGAGGTGCAATGTGGAGCATTCATAGGGTTTTAGTCACCTCTCAAATTCCTCTGGTTTTGACAATCCCGGGTTAGGAATCAGGATGTGATTGGAGGTTACCTTCCTGGAAGAACAAGCCTGGTTTTACCTATTCATTCATCGTTTCTTCTTGCAGCTTTTTGTCATGGGAATGGATGCCCGGATCATATGCCTTCCCTGAACTCCCATGGTCACCTCTTTTACACCTTCTTTCTTCTACATTTTATTGGGTTGATTGCATTGATCAGGAATTTCTGTAGCTTTGATTACAGTGAATTACACTCTTTCCTTAAATTCCTTTCCCCACCAAGAGCCCATTCTCCCAGTTGCCCCTAATTTATGGAATACAGAGGAATGATCATTAATCTGAATTGGAAGAAACCTCCAAGACCGTCTTATCCTACTTCCATTCCCATATAGATAAACTGAAAATTAGAAAAGGATATATTTATATCATCGGCACTTAGATTGCTAAGCACACAGTAGGTGCTTAATAAATGCTTATTGAGTTTTGCAAAGGTGAATGTTGAAAACTATCTTTGCATCTATTTGGAAAAATAAGATACTCCTAAAAAGAAAAAGAAAAAGAACTATATCTTCAAAAACAAAATTAAAAAAAAAAGCTTGTTGATTGGTTGCTTACTCAAGGTCACAAAGGTAGGAAGCATCAAAGGCAAGATTTAAATGCAGGTATATTTTTACCATGTGGAACATATATTGGATTACTTGTCATCTAGGGAAGAGGGTTGGGGGAAGGAGGGAAAAATTGGAACACAAGGTTTTGTGAGGGTCAATGGTGAAAAATTATCCTTGCATATGTTTTGAAAATAAAAGGCTTCAATTAAATAAATAAATAAATAAATAAAGAGATTTAAGTGCAGGTGTTCAGATTCTGTTGCCTCTCTATTATGCTGAAGTTCCATTCTATGCTCTGCCTTCACTGAGGAAGTGGAACTTGAGACCCAGAGATGGGAAGGGAGTCTGCTAAGTTCACACAGAAAGAGGAGCCAGTTCTTCAAGCCAGGCCTCCTTGTTCCCAGTTCAGAGTTTCTTCTGTTAGGGGATGCCTCATGGACACACTTTTCTGGCCGGAGCCTCAGCCTCAAGTGTAACCTGATGTTAGGCCCCCCTCACCTCTTTAGATCTGAGCTAGAGTGGGTGCAAGAGCACAGATGCCAGGGGTCTTTTAGAGGCGGAATGGAAAGGCCTGAGTTTTCCTGTTCCCAATTCTTTCTAGGTTCTTCTCATCCCTAGGAGCCATGAAAATGCTCATGATCCTAGAGGTGCCAGGTCCTAGAAAAATTATATGGAGCCTAGAAGAAGACAAATGCTAAAAAAAAAATGTAAGGAGCACAGGGAGCTCTGACCATGCAGCTTTCCTGGACTATGAGTGAAGGCTGATGGATATAGTAAAGAAGGGGTGGGCTTAGTGTTATGTAGAACAGGGTTTCCTAAACCTTTTCTACTCGCAACCTCTTTTTGCCAGAGAAATTTTGATGTGATCCTGGGTATATAGGTATACAAATCAAATATTTATTGATAATAAATCATTCAGTTACAAGACTCTATATGGGGTCACAAACTACAATTTAAGAAGCTGGCTTCTAGAACAAGGGTTTTTGTTTAATGAAATGGCTGTAGATAAGATCTCACTGAGGGAAGCCAAAACCAATTGATTCACAATCATTGACACTTTCTTTGTGCTCAAAGACCATGGATTTAGGTGTATTACAAAGAGAGGATCCATCTTCCCCAAAGCCATAAAGTGTGGGGAGTACACAGAGAAGTAGATTTGGAATCTCAGGGGAGGGCATGAAAGTAGGGATATAAATTAAATATCAAGTCACCTATTTCATAATTTTTTAGCTTGGAAAAGAGAACAGTAGAAAATTATGATTGTGGTCTTAAAATAACTTAGGGAATGTTTGAAGGAGAGGAATTAGTTTTTTTGGTTGACTCCAGAAAGCAAAGTTAAGAGCAATGAGTGGAAGTCGGCAGGGGAGCAGATTTTGCACAATTACAACTTTCCAACAATAGAACCATTTGCTCCAGTTGATAGTGAGTCTCCCATCACTGGAATTTTTCAAGCAAATGCTTATGGGAGGGAGCATTTATCTAGCGTGGGTTATCCCAGATGATTTCTGAGACCCCTTAGGGTTCTAGGATTTTAGAGTTCCAAGTAAGAGTTACTCAGGACAGGCAGACAGAGACAGGCTATGCTGTATTTGGCTGGAGGAGATCTATGTGAGCACTTGAATATTATATAACATTCAAGAGCATGTTATACTGTTATCTTTCCATGCACCAGCAAATCCAGCCTCAAGTTTTCCTTTGGCACAAACTTTCAAAGTGATTGCAAACAGACAGATCACGGGAGACCAGCTTGCCAACTCTAGGAGGGCATCTTCCCAAAGAGTATTTTGCAGTCCAGGAAGACAGGTGTTCTACGCCTTCTAGTGTCTTCCCCACTCTAGTCTGGCCCATCCAATCACGTCTAGAACCTGTAAATCTGGATAAGGAAGGGGGAACTCATGGCTGCAGCCTTTGGAGTCCCTGGTCCCGCCCAAGAGGACCGGCTAGCATGGCAGATGCCCAGGAGTGTGGGTCTGACTGTATCAAGCGCACACAGTCATTATCACACTCTCCTCAAATCTCACTTTTTTTTTCCCTGCTAGCTCAGGTGTTGTACATCTGTGGCGTGTTGGCAGCGCTTGTGCCGCAGTGTTGGGGAGCTGTCAGGTTAAAAGCTGGGCTGCTGTATTTGATCCCACGTGTAAGCTGTTTTATTTCCCTCTCTTCCCTTTACACGGCTTCGGTGTGCTTTTATAAATATTTTACCAGCCTTGCTAAAGTCTATTTCATCTCTCTCTTAAATTTATTAAATATAAATGCAGCAACAACTCTACCATAAGTCTCCCTTTGCCATCAAATACTCAAACTCCTGTCGAAGTAAATATAATTTGCTTTGTTTACTCCAGTTTAGTCAGAGCTTTATCTGCTAGAGACAATTCTCTTTCCTCTCCCCTTAACCCACCCTAATCTCCTTGTTTTCATTATCGAGAGTCTGCCTTCTCATCATTTAGTGGTCAGTTGGGCTTTTCTACCTTCTGGGTCTTTAGGTGGAGACTCAGAGTCAGATGCCCTTGGAGGCCCTTGCAGCCTCGGGGTTCGGGGACCTCTCTCCCTCTGGAGTAGCGTTATTGCCACCCAGGCGTCCTCAGACTTTCCATCCTTCTCCCTTCCTCAGGAGAGCCCTGAGCAGGCCCCAGAGCAGTGTGACCGTACTCCTCTGGAGGGAAGGTTGCTTAACAGGCCCAGAGTGTGAATAGCACAAAGGGATGAGGAGCTTCCAAAGGGATGGACGTCATCCTTTTGTCTTGGAGAGGGACCTTGGGAAAAGTAAAGCTGAGTCTCCCAGCAAAAGTGATCCATCCTCTGCTCATTATGATATAAATGTGCCCCAGCCCTCCTGCAGTGCAACAGATTTCTACTGATGAGGAGAAACCACAGAGGCAGTTGGCAAGGTGGGTATCCCTGGCCCTAACATTAGCTTTGCTTTTCCTTCCATGCAGACAGGGTCATATAGGTGATCAGGGCTAAAAGGGACAGCAGAGAGCATGCTTGCAGATGAGGGGGCAATGATCTGCTAACTCCCAGGTCTGGGACCCTTCTATTGCACTCCATTGCCTCCAGCCGCCGAACAAGGAATCATCATCCCCCCTCTTTGAGCCATTATTAAGCTCCATCAGTAGCATGCTTGGATTGGTGCTGAGGATGGTGTGAGGAGGGACCCTGATCAGGATCTAGGTCATGGCAGAGGTTATTTCTCCAAAAGAATTGGGATTCAGGGGAGTTTGATGGACATATACCTAGACTATAAAGAGCAATGATCATCGCTCCTCTCCCTCTCGCCCCCTAATAAACACATGTGCAGCAAATGCCTTAAGATGGGAGCAGATGTTTAAATGGACTCTCATGATCTGGGCTGGGAGAGCTGCTGGTGACTTAGAATTCACTCCTGGAAACTCCTAAAAGCTCAGATTCTCATCCAAACTCTCCAAAGAGCCTGAGCAGAACTCGGGCCTGGAAATTGCAATCACTCTCCTGAAAGCTTTTGCCGTCCTCTTTTCTTCAAGTGGATGCTGCAGAATGCCCAGAGAAGAGGTCTGTGATATTTCAGCTCTTTTCGATCCCGGTCCTACATGGAATTGGGAAATGGCAATGTGAGGGACCTTTCAGCCCCTGGTAAGGGTTTATTGCACACTGTGTGAATGGGCATGTTGATGGGGGAGAAGATGACTGACCTGGAACAATCAGGGACATCCTGCTTAATGAAATCAGTGTCACCCTGCCCCTCTCCTCTCCTTTTGGCCCTTGGATACAAACTCCTTTGCAAAGGTCCACCTCGGCTGCACTGGATGGATCTGACTGGAAAAAGGTTTTCCTGGTTGTGAATACTTAAAATGTAGATGACAGCAGTTATCCATCAGCTGCAAATAATCCCTTTTAGCAATTGGAATTTAGCAGCTTATACTTCTTATGCCTGGGACAGAGACCATTTGCTCAGCTCCTGCTTTCCACTTCCATTTCCATGGAGGAAGCATGATGATTGAAAAAATGTTTTATTGTATTAGTTGGCTTTCACTGAAAACTTTTTCCTGTTACTTCTACTGATCACTTCCGCTAGGATTTCATAACTGGCTCACAGCTTGGTTCTTTTATCGGTGCTTTGAGTTTTGGGGGGTATCCTCCCTCCATAAGATGCAGCGTATACGTGCTCTTTCCCTAAGGAAACATACTTCCTGGGCTGCTGAGATCAGGAAGGTTTGTGCCCTGTAGCCAAGCCCTTGGTGACAAACCTCTCTGAATTTCACTAGATTAGTTCTCATAGGACAGACACTGAGTATCCTGTGGAGTCCATATTAGAAGTCTTACAACCATTAGAATCATTGGATTTTGGAGCTGGAAAATCTGTCAAATAAAGACTGCCATGGATGGAAAGGGTCTTAGAGCCCCAAACATGTGCTATTGGGGTTGGAAGACCCCTGAAAGATCACTCAAACCTCTTTCAGATGAGGATAATGAGGTCCAGAAAGTGACTTTAACTTGCTCAAGACTTAACTGCAATTTATGATCCAGGAGACTTTGAGAATTCAGGGTCACCTGCACCCCACCATGAGACATTGGGGGAAGACTGTAGGAGGGTTGAGAGGGTTTAGAAGGCAAGGTGCTCACGGGCCAGGCCCAGTAGCATTCTTATTGAGTGGGCAAGGTCAGATTGTGTAATTCCAGAGGGTAACTGGAAGGGCATTAGGCTGTGTGTAGAGAGACTGGAGCTTTCTGGTCCCAGAGATTCCCCTTGATCATTGCTGTGTAAAACATCCCATAATTTTGAAGGAACTTTTGCATCTATGATCTCCTTTAACTATACCAGTCTTGTAAAATGGGTAGGGTAGATTTTTTTTTAGTCTGCATCTTGTAGATGGAGAAACTGAGATCTAGAGAGATTTTAAAATAACTTGTTCAAGATGATGCAATATCCTGGAGTTGAGATTAAAGAGCTTGACCTGGGATCACTATTTTTCAACAAACATTTATTAAGTGCTTACTGTATACAGAACACTGGGCCAGGGTGGGATGGGGGTCGCATAGCTCCTTTGTAGAGCTCACAGCCTAGCAGAAGGATAAGAGGGAATGAGAGACAGTCCTAACCAATTATGATAAAACACAGTGATGTCCCCAGAGGTTGAGGGGTAGTGAAGGTCATTCATAACTGAAGGGATTGGGAAGTCTTCATAAAGGGTGCAGCTTTTGAATTGGCATTTGTTCGTTGATGATTAACTAGAGAAGGGCAAGCGTACTACAGTGAGTGGTGCCCAAGGTAAGGCGGCTTCTGTCTGCAGTGCTTAACAAACTGCCGCTTTTCAGTGGTGAATCTCAACTGTTCAGAAGCCTGGCTGAAGTTATGTCCTGTCCATCCAATGCAGGGAGTAGTTGGTTGGCATTTATGCCAATGGCGAGAGGAGAAGAAAGCTCCTGGTGAGTGCTATTCCTGACTTTGATTTTTTTCTTGTTTTTTTTAATACCTTTGGCATTTGCTGTGAGCATGAGAAATCAACCCTCAAGAAGCTGAGCTTAGTAAGTGGTTGCCCATTTTGTAAGTGTGGAGCACTGGCATCCAACTCAAATAGAAATGGGGAACACTAACCCTTAAAATCCTTGTGAGTCACATATTGTCAAGAAAAAAAATTACATTTTTAACATTATCAATGTTCTTTTATATTTTTATTAATCTTGTTAAATATTTCCCAATCACATTTTTATCTGGTGTGATGGTACTTGTGGGAGTGGTTGCAGGATGTGGGCAGCATGTTTGACCCTTTGACACAAGTGAAGTAGACCTTGGGTTTGATAGACTCACAAAAGACCCGATTCTATGCCTTTATTGAATTATTATAATCTGTGGGTGATGGAGAGATGGGGTCACAATACCCCTAAACTTCTAAGAAGGAGTAGAGATTCTTTCCAACTCTAAAATTCTCTGATTTTGTGATTTATTAAGATATCTCTTGTTTGTTATTCCTTCCAACTTTTGAGGCTTCAAGTGTTACAAGGGGAGGAAGAGGAGGGAGGGAAGGAGGACACAGAGAAGCAGAGTGATAGGGACAGAGACGGAGAAGTAAAAAGTGAAAAAGGGAAAAGGAGAGAGAGAGACAAGAAACAGACAGAGATAGAGAGAAACAGAGACAGAAAGAGAGAGACAGAGAGAGTTTCTGCCCTTAAGACTTACATATTAATGGGAGAATACAACATGCACACAAGTAGGAAATGAAAAAGGAAGCTTTTGTAAGAGGGGGGTTAATAATGATTAGAGCAGATCAGGAGAGATCTCATGTAGGAGATGGTACCTGAGCTGAGTCTCTAAGGAAGGTAAAGATTCTGAAAGGAATACAAGGGAGAGCACTCCAGGAATGGGAGCCAGCCCTCACAGAACACAGAGGCGAGAGCTGGGATACTGTGTGTAAGCAAGGAGACCAGCATGGCTAAATGCATGGTGCATGAAAGGTGACAATATAAATCTGTATGGAAAGGCATAATGGAGCCAGACTGCGACAAGCTAAACAAAGGAGCTCATATTTTTTCCAAGAGGCAATAGGGAGCTACCGAAGCTTCTAAAACCAAGGAATGACGTGGTCAGTCCTGTCTTTGAAAGCAGTTCTCCTTTTTCCCTAAGGGACATGGAATATCCAGAGTCGTGGTTAATGGCACTTTGCAAATGTTGTCATGCAGCCTCCTGTTGTTCCTTTAAAAAAAAAAATCTTTAAAAGCTCCTCACTATGACATTCTGTATGTTGTATTCTGGCATTCATAGATTTTTCTTGCTTGATCCTGTGGTTGAAGGAATGAATGTGAGATTTTCTAGCTTAATCAGTATTTTTCCCCCTTTCCTTAAGTAGTCTTTGGTTTTCGTAAGCAATTTCATTGTTAAATGTCAGCTTAACAATGGGAATACTGAAATCTGACAGGTTTCAGAGAATGTTTCAGATAGTAAGAGGTAACAGCTTTATTACTGGTTGATGACTGACCCATATTTCTTAACATGATTTCCCTGCTGTAACTCAAATTGAGTTCATGTTATTCTAATGATATCGGTTGACCTTGAGAGCTAGACCTAAAAGCCTGGGGTTATTCCTCCCACTTCCACTATAGATTCTTGTGATATGTTTAGAGACACAACCTGCTCCTTATGGCCCTGAAGGTGGGGAGATGAAAAAAATAACACGCACACAGAGGCATCCCCCACACCTGCTCAGAATTTTTTCAACACATCTGGGGGATTTTATATCACAGGAGAATTTCTTTCTCAATTCAGCTTCTGTCACAAACCTCAGCTTTTCCTACACAGACCCTTCAGGTTGGGGAATCTCAATAGGCCCCACTCTGTCCTGGTTTCCTTCCCGAGCACCTGGACTCCACCTGCTATGAAGAGACACTTCATCTCTAGATTTTTCATGGGTGAATTCATAATTGGGAGAAAGGGAGAAAGAACATTGAGTTTCAGAGGGAAGATGTGAGTATATACCTGAAAGTGGAATCAGTCTGGAGGAAAGGGACCTAGGTCAAATCCTGTCTCTGACAATTAGTACCCGTGTAATCTTGGGCAAGTTATTGCAACCTCAATTTCTTCTTCTGTAAAATAAATGGGTTGGACTAAGTGATCTCTTAGGTTCCTTCCAGCTATAGACTTAGGATCTTAAAGATTGGATCAGTGTGCTGCGGGAAATCCACCTGCTAGGTAAAAGAGGCTGGAATAACCCTGAGTATACTCGGAAAAGTAGGTGCTCAGGCTTGGGAGCTGTAGAGCTCCCATTTAGAAGGCACGCTGACAACGTGCCTTTCAGACCAGACACAAATCATCGTTCGGGGCCAAATCCTGTGATTCCACTGGGCGGCAGCCAGAGTCTTAACCAGGGTGTCTAGAAACCCAAGAACTGCTCCTGGTTTTAGCATGACCTCAGCGTGTGTGACTGTAGGCAAGATGCTTAGTGTCGTTAGGTCACGGATCCCCCATAGCAGAAAGGGCGTTCATTCCATCCTGAGTTGGAGGACCTGGGATCAACGCACCCATTAATCAATGTGTTTTTTAAGTATGTACCAGGTGCTTTGCTAAGTTCTGGGGATACAAGAAGAGGCAAAATCCCTGCCCACTATGTGTTCAGCTCTGTCATCTTGGTCAAGCCTTCTGTTTCCTCATCTGTACATGAGGGAGCTGGACCAGCCAACCAAGGGCCCTTCTAGCTTAGAAATATCCAGTATGAGGGGATATAAATGAGGCTGTTGCTCTCTGCCCTCCCTCCCTCCATCCCTCCTGGGGTCATAAAGATCAGATAAAATGATAGATGGAAATGGTTTGAAAATGTTAAAAGCACTGTGGCATTTAACAAAATATAAATGTAACTAAAAGAGATTTTTGGTTACATTGAGAATTTAGTTCCTACTGGTTTCTGCCTGCAAATAATGGAGAGGAGGAGAAAACAAGTCATTTTTAGCTCTTTTGGAGCTAAAGCCTTGAATCTGGTCCCTGGTGTAGTTAAGTCTCTGAGAAGTCAAGATCATTTGCTTCCCATCTCCCCCCTCCCTCCCCTTCCTCTCTCCCCACACCTCCCCCGTTTGCTTTTGCAACTCCATATTTTCCCTCCGGGTTCTTTGGAATCATCAAATTCCTCATCCCTTCCAGATCAGGTGACTGACGTTCTCCAAACGGGCTCAGCTGCCCCCAGCTGCTCTCCCGACCCCACATTTAAGCAGGAGGGAAGGGTGATTTTCACCGGCTGGTGGAGAGCTCGTGATAAGCCAGGATACAATATTTCTTGAATCTTTGCCCTTGTTGAGCTCGAATGTGAAATTAAGCATTCAGACCTGGAAACCCCCAGTCTCCCGAGGATTCTCCTCTTTTGGAAAGAAGCACCTCTCAGCACACAATGGAACCATTGGATGGGGCTGAAATAAAAGGCATTCCTGGAAGGAATGAAGATATGGAACTGAACTGGGAGGCTGGGTGCAGAGAGGTGGGTGGAAAGGGAAGAGGAGAAACCTCACATATAGAGGTGTACGGAAGGAAATCACAGAAATGCCCCCCTTGCTTCTGCCTCTTTGCACTAAGTAAATGAACACCTCTCCCTCCCAATGTGCTGTTGTGTAGAGAATGAACATCAGCTGGAGTGGAACCTCAGAGCCCACACCAAACAGGGATGCACACACACACACGGGCACACCCACACAAACAGGGACACAGATACTCCAACATACACAAACAGAATCTAGCAAAATGAATACCTGGCATTTAAGCACGCTTTGAGGTTTGCGTGATGCTTTTTTATATTCTCTCATTTACACGCAGGCAGACATATACACCCTTAACTTACAGCTAGAGCCATGTACATACAAGTGCATGTGTGAATACCCACCCAAGTGCCCACATAAGCACACCCGCATCATTTGAGAAGCTAAACATTTTACAGGAATCTAGGGATCATTTTCCTCCTGTTTTAAAAGTACCTATGTTTGGTTGTTGAAAGTAGTGCAGCAAAGATTTATTTGAGAGCTAAAGGAACTCTCCTTGGCAGCTTTTCCCTAATTTTTTATTCTAAAAAAAAATTTGGGGAGACCCTTTTCTTTCCTCCACTCCGTCACACCCTCCCTCTTTCGCTTTCTCCAGTTAGGGGCCTTAGATTTATGGCTGCCAGCTGGTGTTGGATACTGTGGCTGAAGTGTCTGTTGTATTACCTAAAATTCTTCTGTTCCTGGTTTCTGGAATGATTCTAGTTTATTGGGATCCCAACGTAGTTCCCTGAGTGGAGAGGGGGTGTACGTGAATTTCCCTGGCACTGGAAAGGTGAAGAGAAGTGGTCTTGCATTTTCAAGGAGTCCAGGAGTCAGAACAAGCCATTTCTACCAGTTACTTGAAGATGAAAATCTGGAGGGCTTCTCTGATCTCCCATCCCCAAAGGAACAGCACTGATTAACGATGGGGAGCATGATTTGGCAGCTAATGCCCAAATTCTGCCCGCCTGATACTACGAAGCAAAGTTCCAAACTCCATGTACAAGTTTGTTTTCACTGGATTCAAGCGCCTTCCATGATAAGGACCTTCCATGGATGTTGCCCGGGGCTGCTAAAGAGTCAAAATTTAATCATTCCAACAGACAAACTACTAGTTTCCCTTTTCATCTTATCCACGTGTCTGTCAATAGCCCCATGAAGTGATGATAACATTCAGCAGCATAGGGCATACAAACTTGAAAGGACCTCAAGAAGTTCAGTTCTTCATTTTACAAAGAAAGAAACCAAGGCTCAGGGATGGAAAATGGCTGATCTTGTTCCTTAGAGCAAGAAGTGACAGAGCAAAGCCTTTTTCTATAATAGCCCTTAAAGATGTGAGTTTAAGTCTTAGGTATATTGGGGAAATAACTCCACTACTCTAACACATTTTAAGGTCGACAGAGCACATGGCTTGTAACAACTTTTAAGGGGTAGATTATTCAGGGATTTCTCCCCATCTTATAGATGAGGAAACTAAAGCTCAGGAAGATTGAGTGACTTAGGTCATATGGCAAGTCCGTGTTGGAGCTGGTGGCTAAAGCAAGCTCATATTCCAAGTTTATGCAATGTTATTTCTCCCAAACTGTACTTCCTTCCATATTTGAGGTTTGTAGTCTGAGATTGAGCTTTCTTTGAGAAAGTTGATTTGACCTGCAACAAAGAACAGGAGTGCTGAACTTTTTTTCCCCATCATAGTTCCCTTTGGCAGTCTGGTGAACTCCATGAACCTCTTCTTAGAGTACTGTCTTTAAATACACAACATAAAATTCATAGGGCTACAAAGGAAACCAAACATAGTAAAAAGAATCCTTATGAAAATATCAAAATATTTAAAAAAACAAACCAATTTCATGAATCCTATGTTAAGATTCCCTTAAGGTTTGAAATTCACAGAATCTCAGAATAGAAAGGGATCTCAGAAAACTTATTCATTCCATACCTTAGCAGGCATTCCCCCTATATTTTCCGTGACAATTGGTCATCCTGCTTTCTATTTTACTTCTAGTAGAAGGCAGTTCTTCCTACATTTTGTCCAGTTATTATTCCATCATTTTTCAATTGTGCCTGACTCTTCATGACCCCATTGACAAAGATACTGGAACGGTTTGCCATTTCCTTCTCCAGGTCATTTTATAGATGAGAAAACTAAGGCAAACAGGGTTAAGTGACTTGCCCAGGGTCACACAGGGTAGTAAGTGTCTGAGACCAGATTTGGACTCAGGACTTTTCCTAATTTCCTAACTCATTTCACTTTTAGACAGCTCTAATTGTTGGAAAGGCTTTCCTTAACATGCGCTAAATCTTCGCTACCTGTCACTTTGCCCTACACTCCGAGTGTGAACCGGGATCAGACAGAATAAATATCAACCATCTTCCACGTGGCAGTTTGAAGAGAGCCATCCCCCTGTCTCCCTAATCCTTCTTTCTATGGATTGAGCACCCATTCAATTCCCCATGTATTGTGACCACCTCTTTTTACAAGGGTCATACTGTAGTCCATATCACATCCTGTAGACTTGTTTAAAGCAATTTTTTTTTTTTACTCAGGATCTGGGGGAATCTATTTCTGCGCAAACACATGAGTCATTTCCCAAATATGAGCCAATGTTCTTTTATCTTTCTGCCACTTTAAATTTAGAGTTAAGTAGATTTGAAAGTGGTTTTTCCACAGTGAGATGGGAAGGAAAGAGGGGCAAGTGTGTAAATGGGGAGCCTGAATGATGAGTCCCAGTGGGAGAAGTTAGTCTCATAGGAACCACTGTAATTCAGTAAAGTCAACATGGAGCAATTTCTAGCTAACTCTACTATGTTAGATGAGTTCATCAGAGGGAAGAAAGTCATCTTTACTGAGTGTGTGTGTGCTCCAGTGAGGGGTAAAGCCAGACCTGTGCTTTCAATGGCACAGGGAACTCCTGGTGAGGAAATTCTCTCTACCAAAATGTAGATCAGTGATTGATGGCAGCTTGGGGTTTTAGGGAATTGTCTGGCGGTCAGAAGGGGTGACTAGCCCAGGGTTACACAACTAAAATGAGGTAGAGTTAGATCTTGAATCCAGGTCTTCTGGACTCTCGTGCTAGAGATCAGTCCATTCATTATATAATGTTGCATCTTGCATATGTATGTATGTACACACACAGACACACAGACACACAGACACAGACACACACACACACACACACAGGACCTTGTGATTTCTCCAGATACAGAACTCCCGATGAAAAGGGATTTTTTCCATGATTGCAGAATATCTATCAGCAAATATTCTTCAGTTTGAAACCTTAGACACTTGTCCAGAAGCCCTAGGAAACTGGGAGACTTGCCCAGAGTCACACAACCAATAAGTGTCCCAGATGACTTGAACTCACTTCTTCCTGGCTCCAAGCCCAAGTGTTTGTTTACTAGGCCATATTTCTATATATGTATGTGCGTGTACTATATATTGTACAACAATTCTCTGCCCACTTCCAACTCCCACCTGCCTGTGAGCATCATCTACAAATGGCGGCTTCCCATGAAGACACAAAAATGTCACTGTCCTCTGAGACTAAGGCGTGGACCTTCCTTTTCTGTCAGAGTTTCGGGAGCCTTTTCTGGAGCCCTGGCACCTGAGTTTAGCCAACCTGAACACAAGGTTTAAAGAGATTATTGAACATCATTGATTAATTCCTCAATAAAGAAGTCTTTGCCCCTTGCTGAGTTTGGGACCCTCCCACCTGGGAGGTGGTTCTTGGGGCCAGCATCTTGTTCCTCTCAAGATCCTCACCAACAAAAGACATCTCCTCGCTCTCTTTGGATGTATGTTCGTGGGTTCTCTTCCAGGTGTGGGGATGTGTGGAGAACTTCTTGGTTTTTTTTGAATGTCTTATGTATTTAGAGAAATGTTGCTGAAAAATTTTGTGCAGCCAAAAAAGACTTTCCTTATCCCCAGCCAGAAGACTCTTCTTATCAAATATGGTGTGCAATATTTACTCATCTCTGCTGTAAAAATTCATGATTATTATAAAATCAAGCAGAGCCATAATGTCACTAGAGGATATTGACTCAAATGAAAAGAATGCTCACTACCAAGTTATACCTAGCATTGGGGCTGGTCATACTGTACCCTGTTGGAAGTCCTTTCAGTGTGATGGTTTAGAGGTACAAGACATAGAAATGTATGGGGTATTAGGAGCTGAAGATCAAAGTAGAGATATAAGAAATCACCTCTCCATACTTCTTTGAAGACTAAGAGGCAATGGATATGAAATACTACATATATCAATTTTTTTAGTTTTATTGAACTTTTCTTTCCTTCCTTCCTTCCTTCCTTCCTTCCTTCCTTCCTTCCTTCCTTCCTTCCTTCCTTCCTTCCTTCCTTCCTTCCTTCCTTCCTTCCTTCCTTTCTTCTTTCTTCTTTCTTCTTCTTTTCTTTATAATAAGAAATGACCCTCTGGGAGGCAGTGTGGAGGATACAGTGGGAAATTTTGGCGATAGGAAAATGAAAGACATCAGCAAAATTTTATTAGAAAACTAAAATTTTTAAATTTTATGATTTTTAAAGAAGTTAGAGGCTTTAAGGACTGAAAGGGGAAGAAGGCAGGTATTATCAGAAAGATTTCTTCCCTGCCTTTCACCATTGTGGGAGGTGACTATCAAAACTGAGGGGGTGATAACATGTTTCATGGTGGGTAGCTTGTGAGACCTAGGGCTTTGTAGCCAGCCAGGATTCAGGCAGATGGAAGTCAGACTATGGTGCTGTATGACCTCTGAGAAAGGGAGAAGCAGAGCTATAACTAGGAATTCTGATACCCAGGGAAAAAGTTAGAGCAAACAATCAATGTAGCTAGGAGAGGGGGGTGAAGAAAGAAAAGGAAAAGGGAGAAGAGAAAATAGGTAGACACTGACTTAGCACTGTGTCCAAACAGCTAGGTGGTGCAGTGAATGGAGCGCTGGACCTGGAGTTAGGAAGACTCATCTTCCTGAATTTAAATCTGATGTCAAACACTTTCTAACTACATGACCCTGGGCAAATCACTTAACCCCGTCTGCCTCAGTTTCCTCATCTGTGAAATGATCTGGAGAAGGAGATGACAAACCAATCTAATCTCTTTGCCAAGAAAACAGCAAATGGGGTCATGAAAAGTTAGTCACAACTGAGAAAAAGACAGAATTAAAAATACAGGTTCCAGCATCTAGTGGGTTCTTCATGGTTATTGATTGATTAGTTGACTTAAGGAAGAGATCCTGGAACATCATTCCATGATGCAAAAGGCAGAGATTTCAGGGCAGGACACCAGACAACACAAGACTGCTGAAGGTGATCTGGTAGTTTTTTATCTTAATCAGTTATGAACACATTGAGAAGTAACTTGGCATAATGAAAGGGGTGCTGACCCCAAAGCCAGGGAGACCTGGGTTTAAAGCCTACTTCTGACTCTCTGGCTGTGGGGCCCCGAGTAAGTCAACTTCTGAGTGCTGTCAACAACCCTTGAAGACTGTTAAGTTGCAAAGAAGATGCAGAGTTTTATTGCCATAAGGAATTGTATTACCTGGAGTGCTCAATACAGAGGAACTCATTGGTCTAGTTCCTATTACTATTAACCATTTATTTCTGTTAACCAAGTACTAAACTCAATTGTTTCTCTCTGTTGAGGGAATACAAGTGCTGTCGGCACCCTCTACATTTTGGCACTCCGGGAGAAAACCTGAGTTGTTCTTAGTTAGGGCACGGGTACAAAGGTTTTGGAGGGAGAGAGCTCCTCGTGCTCCCCATGCTAGCAGGGGACAAAAATGAGGAAAGGCCAAAAGGCCAGATTTTTATTATCTACCATGACTTATCTGAAGAGTGGGAAGCTAAATTTAGGACCAGGTTTCTGTGACAGGAAGAGACTATCCTCAGAACTCTGGGCAACTTAAGTTATCAATGTGCCCTCTAGGAGTTACTATTCCTTTAAATAAAGCATTGCCCTTCCTCTCTTCTATCTTTTAAAATGCAAGTCTCCCTAGGAGAGGTCAACACATGAGTTATTAATAATTGGTGCAACTGAGTTTACCTGGTTACTTTCTTTGCTTTTATGGGGTATATTAAAGTAGCATGTGGTCCTTGGTGGATGGAAAGCAAATTTATAGCTGTAAAGACAAGTGATCAATAAACTGACATACATTTATTATGGGCCTACTATGTGCCAGGCACAAATGTCACATACTCCACAAAGTTGCCAAGGCTTAGGATAAGACAGCCAAAAATAAAATAGATCGCATTTTATCTCAAATAATTTCAAATTCTTATAAACAATCATTTTCCCTCTCTCTGTTCCATCCTTTTCCTTCCTTCCTTCCTTCTTTCCTTCTTTCCTTCCTTTTCCTTCCTTCCTTCCTTCCTTCCTTCCTTCCTTCCTTCCTTCCTTTCCTTCCTGCCTGCCTGCCTTCTTTCCTTCCTTCCTTCCTTCCTTCCTTCCTTTCCTTCCTTCCTGCCTGCCTTCTTTCCTTCCTTCCTTTCCTTCCTGCCTGCCTGCCTGCCTTCTTTCCTTCCTTCTTCCTTCCTTCCTTTCCTTCCTTCCTGCCTGCCTTCTTTCTTCCTTCCTTCCTTCCTTCCTTCCTTCTTCCTTCCTTCCTTCCTTCCTTCCTTCCTTCCTTCCTTCCTTCCTTCTTCCTTCCTTCCTTCCTTCCTTTTCCTTCTTTCCTTCCTTTTCCTTCCTTCCTTTTCTTTCCTTCCTTCCTTCCTTTCTTCCTTCCTTCTCTCCCTCCCTCCCTTTCTCTCTCCTTCCTTCCTTCCTTCCTCCATTCCTTCCTCCCTCCCTTCCCTCCCTTCCTTCCAACCTCTCTAGATGACATCCATAGGGGTCCATGGCACACATATAAAGAGTTAAGAACTCCTTTCCCTGAAGATCATTAAGGTACCTACCAATGCTGACATTCTGTGATTCACAGATAAAGAATGCAGCTCCTTTTAGAAGGTGACTGAGAATCTATTTGTAGTTGTAATAGCTTCCAGGCCCTGGCTGGGGGACAGGCTGGCTTCCTGAGTTATTCCTGAATGATTTGTCAGGAAAATTTCCCCGAGAAGACATATTTGCAGGGACACAGTGCAGTGTAGCTGAATTCCCTAGCTCTTTTAGGTGAATCAAGAAAAGGGGGTGACTCAATTTATACTATTTCTTCACTTTCTCTTGCTCTTTGAGCAGGGGGGAAACATGATACTCAGGCAAAGGCCTGGAATGTAATTATTGTCCTCAGAGGGAAAGCTTGCATTGCTAAAAATAAGTACATCTCTCTTCTGACACACAAAACTGACTCTTGGTTATTACGACTACTTTTTTTGTCTGTGTGGAGTGTGGGGCACAGAGAGTTAGAACGATGTCCCGTTGTTACAGAGATGGCCTACAGTGTAGGAACATTCATGGGAGGAAATCTCCAGACCAGCCTGGTGCCGTGGGGGTGCCACTGGGTTCCTATTACCTATGAAGGTAATAGGTAATTCTGTTCAGTTCAATTTAATTATTAAGCATTTTAAAAGTACCTGCTCATTATGTGCTAGGTGCAGGGGATTTAAAGGCAGGCCCTGCTTATAAGAAGTTTGCAATATATACTTGGACTTGATCTCCAGGACAAAAGTTTATTTATGTAATCAATATTGACCACTGTCTCCTAGGTGCATAATAGTGTTAGACTCTGTATGTGGGGAAAAGGGATGTTAAGAGAGATATAAAATTTAGCCCCAGCTCTGAGGAATTTTAGAATTGAGGCCTGCATACATGAAAAGGTAATTCAGTGCTTGAGGACTCCTGAAGAGGGAGAGAACACTGGGGGCTGAAGTGATCTGCAAATGCTGTAAGGAGGAAAAAATTAACCTGGGCCTTCAAAATGGGTGAGATTTGGTTGGGAAATGGGAACTCTAAGTGGGGAAGATGGCCGTGGGGAGCAGCAAGGTGACTAGGATGGCGGGAGCAGAAGGTTTATGTAGGGGACAGAAGCCTGGAAAGGCACATTTGGCTCAGTCACTCTATGTTGTGTTCCCTCAGAAGTGTGTGTGTGTGTGTGTGTATGTACACAACTCAAATATTTGAACTCAGACATTGCATTGGCTAGTTGCTTTAAAAAAAAAAAAAATCAAAGAATGTTAAAGCTGAGCCATACCTAAAAGATCATCTTATACAGTTCCATCATGAGGAAACAAGCTAGAATTGTTGTGGAATGATTGACACTGTGTTCTACTAGGAAGTTCTGCTTTCAAATCCAAACCCTTATTAGCTGTTGAACCACGAAGCCCCTTAATCTCTCTGAGCCTCTAATTCCTCATTTGTAAAATAGGTAAATACTCTATAACCTATATCAGATTGCTTGCCATCTTGGGAAGAGAAGAGGGGAGGAAAGAAGGGAGGGAGAAAAAAATGGAAATAAAAATCTTATAAAAGAAAATATTGAAAACTAAAAAAAAATTTTAAAGGTTGTTTAAAAATGGATAACTAACACTAGTTAGAACCTACTTCACAGGGTTGTTGGCTTAATTAGATAATGCAAGTGCAGTGGCTTGCAAGCTTTAAAGCGCTATATAAATAGTTAAATTATGAGGGGATGATTTGGCCAGGATCACACAGCTATTGATTGATAGGCAGGATTTGAATTCAGCTCTTCTGACACAGATCTAGTACTCCAATGCTGTCCCAGGCGGCCTCTCCAAATGTTTGATTGGAGTCCATTGTTTCTAAAACACAAATGAGTTAATGACTCAATGATTTGGCTTTATTTAGATGCAACATCTGGATAGTTGAATGAACTCCAAGAGAAATTCAAGGGGCGATTATTGCTAACATTGTCCTTTTTCCTACCTACTGTGATTCTCCCCTCACTTAGGGTATGAGAATGGGGATGCGGGAGAGCGTGGGGACGGGGATCTGGTCAGCGGACAAGGCGAGACCAGCCTGCCCCTTGTGAAGCCAGGCCGGAGGATGGTGGGATTTCTGCTTACTCCATGTTGCCAGAACTTTCCTGGGGCTCAGAGTGCCCTGTAGCTCCTTTTCTAAGTCCCACCTGGGAGATGTTTCCTGCTCCCGGGCTGGCTCCATCCCTGGTGCCGTCACTTTCAGGCCCCCACCGTATCACAGGGCCAGGGCCAGCGAGTCGCTGTTCTTTTCAGAGAGCGGGTCCAGCGCGTCCTAGGTACCAGAACCCACGTGAGCTGGTGGAGCCCAGGGCATGGGGACGGCTTCATCCAGGAGGAAGGGCAGCCAACATTGAGCATGGATCGGATTCCTTTTCATGTGCTCAGACTGCACCGATGCAACGTGAGAAACACCAGGAGTGAAAACATTTACCCAGCTGCTGGTTTGGGAAACTGGACTATTTAAGAACTGGGGCAAGACCAGCTGTTTTTTAAGAAAGACAGGTGGGAGAATGGGAAAGTTCTTGAGCATTGGAATCAACAGACCTGAGTTCAAATCTTGACTCAGATATTTAATATTTGTGTGACCCTGGATAAATCAAACTTCCCAGGGCTTCGGTCTCACCACAATGAAAGGGTGGCCCTGGATGGCCTCTGAGGTCCCTTCCAGGCCTGCATCAATAATCCTTTGATTCCTTCCAGCCTCCAGATTCTATGGCTCAAAATAAACCAAATATCCAACTTTAAAAAAACCTAAACCCCAAACCAACTGAATAGAGTCTCTTTTTCCCCTTGCATTTAGACACAGAATCAGGATAGGGGTTTAGTAAAGGGAGAATTATCACCTTCAGCTCCTGGCCCAGATTCCCAAAATAACATCTCTCCTAGCCACGACTGGCTTATGTCTAGGAGAACTAGGTGGCTGCCTACCCAGTGTGAATTCAGGGCCTCTCTCTCTCCTCCTCCCTCCCCCTGCTCTCCTGTGTGCTTACACATGTCTTTGTGATGCTGAAGTCATCCCTGTGACTTAAGCCAAATGAGGTCTCTGGATGCAGAACGTGCAGATACCCCTGGTGGGGGCTGGCAGCCGATTGTCCCGTAGCATCATCGCCCTCATCAGCCCTAGCAGCAGCAGCAGGAAGGCAGTGTGTGAGGCAGGACAACCTGGCTTCAGATCCTACCTCTGGTGTTAGATGGTGAGCATCTAAAGGTAAAGGGACCTGTGGCTTTATTGGAGGAAGCAGCTTTGGAGGAGGAAGCCCCTGAACTGGTTGCACAGCAATTTGCCACCTTGCAGATTTACTCGTTGCATGCAGATAAAGTGGCTTGCTCAGTTTTATGCAATTTTGATGTGTCCAAGGCCGAACCTACCTTCCCAATTTGAAGATCATCTCTCTATCCACTACTCCCTGCTTCTCCTTAGCTCTCAGCAGATCTTTCTGGAACAGTTTTCCTACCTGAATTAATTACTGTGCTATTATACAGAATTGTTAGCTATTCATTTATGATAGCATCTATCCATCTATCTTCATAAAATATCCTGTTATTACTAATTGGCAATCTCATTGTGAATGAATCGATCATATCTTTTCCTAAAAGCAGATTTGACATTCCAGAAGCACAGTTCTTAACATGTTACTTTCTTACTCAAGAATTTTCAGTGGCTCCCTTTTGCTATTAGGATGAAACAGAATAGACTCTCTTATACATGAAATATTATCCCTTCTCATCTGTTTCTCAGAAATCCACATTTATTCAAGGCTCAATTCAGAAGCCACCTTTACACAGGATGTTAACCTCAGTTGGTGCTTCTGCACCAAATATGTATTTGGCATATATTTTGCATTTATCTATTTAGTGTTTATTTTTGTTTTGTTCAACGCAGCTAGAATATGTAGTAGATAGAGATCTGGGCCAGAAGTGAAAGGACTTGAGTTCAAATCAGACCTCAGATACTTTCTAGCTGTGTGACTGAACAAGTCAGCTTCAGTTTCCTCAACCATAAACTATAAACCCTTTCTCTCGGGGCTGTTGGGGAAAGCAAATGAGATATGATATCTGTAAAATGATTAGAACAGTGCCTGGCATATATTAGCCCCTTAATAAATGCCTGTTGAATGAATAAATGAAAAAAAGGGGAAAATGAAAATATCAACATCAATTCCACAATTTTGCCTGTTAGCACTAACTCTTGTACTAAGATGTAAGATGCTCCCATCTGGCTGACCCAAAGGACCATAGAATTATAGGATTTCAGGGCTGAAGGGGACACCAGGAGTCATTTAGTCCAATCAATAACTAGAAAAGAATCCTTCCTTGATATCTGATGTCTGACAAGGGGAGCCTTTCTGGAAGACCTCCAATGAGGAGAGAACCACCAGCTTGCCCATTGGGGCAGCCCTAACTGGGAGGAAGTTCTTTCTTTTCATCAAGCCTCCTGCACAAGGCTTTTGCTGACCTCCCACACCTCTAGCTCCTCTGAGTTTTGGGTGCTGTCTTTTATCATTTCTCTCTTTATGTTACTCGGTATAACTTTGCATCTCCATCTTACTTGCTTGTGTATTCTTAGTGAAATGTAAACTCCATGAGGGCAGGGATGATTTTATTTTTGTCTTGGTACCTCCAGTACAGTGCCTTGAATAGAGTCAGTGTGTAATAAATTTGCTGAATTGAAATAAATTGAAAACTACGGAACTTTTTGTAATTTCTACTTTTCTCTCTTTGTTCTATCTTCTTGTCTAGGCAGAAGGAGTCTAACCCTTTTTCATACAATGATCCTTTACATACTTGAAGAAAATGATCGGCCTGAACAATACAACTATAAATTTTCCACTGGTCCCCATGGGCCATTCACCATTTTGGTTATTCTGCTTTCCAGAATGTCCTCTCTAAAAAAAAAAGATCACCTCAAACTGAACACAATATTCTAGATACAATCTGACCAGTTCAGAGTACCAGCAAACTGTTACTGCCCGTGTCCTTACACCTCCTTTAATGGAGTGTAAAAATTCATTAAGTTCTTTGGCTGACTTGTCACACTACAGCTTCTGTTCCACTAAGACCCCCAGATCTTTTCCAGACCAACTGTTATCTTGCCATACCTCCCCTGTCTTACCTGCAAATTTCAGTCTTGGAACCTTGTAAGATCTGCAAATTTCAACTTCTTAAATACACTCCTGTCACAGTCTTTTTGAAGTCTGACTCTTGTCACCCAGTGTATTAGCTCTCCCAGTTTTGTGCCATCATCAAACTGGATAAGAATGCCACCTCTGTCTTTAATCTTTATTACTATTTAAGTAATTGATAAAGCTGTTGGAGAACATAGGACCAAGCACAGATCCCTGGAGCATTTCCCTGGAAAGTGTCTTCTAAGAGTATATCAAAATATTCATAACTACTCCCATGCCTTCTTCTAACCCTGTGTCTTAGATCTGAAATCTCCTTAATGAGCTAAGGACTTAATCCTTTCACTGTTAGAACTTCTTTCTGATTAATGATTGGTTGCCATAGTTGCCCATTCTATCCAATTCCAGACCTATTTTATTCCACTTCTGGCTTTTCTTCCTTCCAGCTGCCTTGACAGCTCTGAAATACTCTCCAATTAGTTACTCCTTCCCACTTTCCATTTCTTGAACCATAATCAAATCAAATCTGTCACCTGTTCTCAAAGGAGTATGTCAACCTATTCCTCTACGACTTCAAAATACCCTTCCTTAGCCAGGGCTACCTTATATGTGCTGTCTCTCCTAATTAGAATATAAATTCCATGAGGGCAGGAATTATCTTTGCTTTTGTTATTTTGTATTTAATAAATGCTTGGAGGCTCTTTGAGTCCAGCTACTTAAACAGTCCTGAATTTACCTAATTGTATCATCCTTTAGCTCCCAGCTTCTTAAACTGTGGCTCACCACCCACTATGAGATCTTGTAAATGAATGTAGGGGTAGCAAAATGATGATTTACTATCATTAAACGCTTGATTTGTATGCCTATTTTATATACATTTATATTCGGGGTCACAAACATTTCTTGGACAAAAAGGGTCCTGAGTAGGAAAAGTTTAAGAAGTCCCGCTTTTCCCCATGTTTTCTTTAAGGCGGCAGGAGAAACTTTATCAGTTTAAATGGCAATGGCTTAATGATTACATCTGCCAGTCCTTTTAGTGTTGTTTTTAGTTGTTTTCCAGGGGTGTCCAACTCCTCATGATCTCATTTGGGGTTTTCTTGGCAAAGATATTGAGTGGTTTTCCATTTTCTTCTCTAGCTCATTTTATAGATGAAGAAATTGAGACAGATAGGGTTAAGTGACTTGCTCAGGGTCACACAGCTAGCAGGAGTCTGAGACCAGATTTGAATTCATGAAGAAGAGTCTTCTTGACTCTACCCTCTGAACCATCTTGCTGTTCTTGATTCTTTTAGTGCTTGAGGATGTAGTTCATCTGGACTGATGTTTTGAACTCAGCAAGATTACCTAGTTATTTTCTTGCTACTTTTCTCTCTTAAATTTCTATCTGAAAGTCTTCTCTAACATCCTAAATTCTACAGTCCTGGTTTCTGATAATAACCATTTAACCTTTTAAATCTCCCAGTGCCTCCCAGTAACTTCTACTACATACAACCTCTTGCCTCTCTCCTAGCTCTTATTTTGGATTCCCTTCCATCCTAGTCTTTCTATTGCTAGTAAGTTAAAAAAGATACTGTACTCCACCATTGAATATTGTCCTTCCACAGCTTCTACCCTATAAATGCTTATCTCTACCTTCCTTCTCTTTCCTATGTTCAAGTGATTAAACAATGCTAGAGAAAGTCACAAAGCCATATTGGCTGGATTCAAATAGACTGATGCTTTCTAACCTTAGGCCCTCACCACTCCATGACAATCTTTTTATTTATCTCTCAAACACTGCACAGTGGCAGATAACCAACTGCTTTTCTTTCTTCACCTTAACTCTTCCCCACCTCCTCCTTTCTTAGCAAATGACTTTGTCTCCTAATTAACTGTGAAGCACAATTATTACTCTCCTTTATTACAGTCCTATTTTGAATTCTTATCATAATATGGAGATGGTCTTGGGTTCCTGAGGACTTTGCAAGCAGAGCTCAAGCTCTGGCAGGTTCAACCTAGCTGGAAAGGGTTTGAGTTCAGATACATTGATGGTCTATTTTATGAGCACTATTATGGAGAGGTTTATCATTATATTGGTTCTAGGGGGTTTCATTTTGGATCATTTATTAAATTACAGGAATTTCCTGGTTATGTTAAATAAAGGAATACTCACACTGACAAAAATGACAGATCATAGCTAGGTAGCACAGTGGATTGAATGCCATGACTGGGTTCATGAAGATTCATCTTTCTGAGTTCAAATTTGGTCTCAGATACTTACTATCTGTGTGACCCTGTACAAATCACTTAACTATTTGCCTCAGTTTCCTCATCATAAAATAAGCTAGAGAGAGAAATGGCAGACCCCTTCAGTATCTTTTTTAATGATAATTTTTTATTTTCAAAATACACGCAGAGATAGTTTTCAATATTCCCTCTTGCAAAACTTTTGAATTTAAAATTTTTCTCCCTCCCCTGGATAGCAAGTAATCCAATATATGTTAAACATGTGCAATTCTTCTACTTCAGTATCTTTAAGAAAACCCTGAGGTCACAGAGTTGTATACAACTGAAAAATGATTCAACAATGATGTCAAAAAGAAATAATAATAGCTCACATTTATGTAGGGTTTAATTTTTTCAAAATGATTTTCTTACAACAATTCTTCATGTTAATGAAAATGTTTTCATTCCCATTTTACAAACTAGGAAATTGAGGCTCAGTGGTTTAAGTGATTATGGTCATACTGCTAGTATTAAACTAAAGATTTGAAACCACATCTTTCCTGCCTTTAAATCCAGCATGTTTTCTATTACATCCAATGTGAATTTTTTCCTCTCTTCTTATTTACTCTTCTTTAACTGTGCCATCCTGTCTGAAGATGAATTGCCCGATCCCTCCTTATCTCCCCTCCACTTTGCTCATATTCCTTCCCATCCCCTTGAGGAACTTATCACACTGGCCATTCCCACTTTTGACCTCATTTTCTTTTCTTTTCCTTTATTTTTTTTTGAGGGGGTTGAGGACTGGGGAGCAAAGGAGAATGGGTGTCCCTCTGTCTCCTAAGTTAGAAATCTAGTGGCCATTTTAACACTCAAAGGCCTCATTCTACTACTGATTGGCATGGAAGCTTTGCTTCTTTCTGACCTGGGCAGTTTTATCCCTCCATAGGGAACCTGCTGCCCCTTTGCTCCCGGAGGCTCACCACATTGATGTCAGACTTGGTTTTAACACTACTGCTGCTCACACCTTCAAAGCTCATGTGATCCACCAACCTCCAGCCTCCCCAATGGCAGGAATTACAGCCACGCATTACCATGCCCAATTTTTACCCTCTTTTAAAATCTCTGCTCCTCCTTTGCTACTATCTGTATCAATACTCTGGCCTCCACTACTACAAAAAATAAAATAAAGCAAAACAAACCCTATCCTTCCTTTACCCTTATATCTCCTTCATCTGGCATCTTCCTTTTTTTTTTTTTTTTGCCATCTCTTTACTGCCAAATGTCTAAAAAGAATAGTCTACTTTCCTATCATCTACTCACTCCTCAAATCACAGGAATTTAGCTTCTGATTCCACCCCTTTCCTGAATGAATCCAATAGCCTTCTTTCAGGCTTCATTCCCCTTTACATTTTTGTAATAACCCATTCTAAAAAACATCAAAAAAGTATTTATTTCCAACATTCAAGTTAAAAAATTTTGAGTTCCAAATTCTCTCCCTCCTCCCCTTCCCACACACCTTGATAAGGCAAACAATGTGATATTATTTATACATGTGAAACTTGTTTTTCATGTTAGCCATGATGTAAAAAAAGAAAAGTGAGAAAAATAAAGTTAGAAACTATGCTTCAATCTGCACTTAGACTTCCTTAATTTTCTTTCTCTTTTAAGATACATCATATTTTTCATCATGAATCTATGAATGAAAAAATGGTTCACTATGAAACTTTCTTCCTTCCTTCCTTAATGTTTACCTAAGTGTATGAATCCCCCAAGTGCTAGCTTCTTAAGTTCCCTTCCCTTCCCTTCCCTTCCCTTCCCTTCCCTTCCCTTCCCTTCCCTTCCCTTCCCTTCCCTTCCCTTCCCTTCCCTTCCCTTCCCTTCCCTTCCCTTCCCTTCCCTTCCCTTCCCTTCCCTTCCCTTCCCTTCCCTTTGCATATGTGCAGACTGCCTGACAGCCTATGCTTGTACACACTGCTTCTTTTGCTCTTCCTGTTGAAGGATTCTCTTGCTTTAAGACCTAGTTCAGGTACTGTTTCCTCCCTGAAAAGTTCAGGGGAGAAAACTCTCCCTCCTTAAATTGCCTTCCTCTGGACTTTTGTCCTGATCACATTCTATCTCACATTAGACTTGATTTGCAGATACATGGACAGGAGATGCGGTGGTTGACTCTTTCAAGTAATTATCTAGAGAGGGAGCATATCATTTTTGATTTTTGAATCTTCAGGATCCAGAATTGTGCTTCTACGTAGCAGGTGTTTAATAAATATGTCTTGATTTGAATGGAAAGAATCACATAATTGCAGAGCCAGAAGGGATCTGAGAAGCCTTCCTTTTACAAATAGGGAAATGGAGGCCCAAAGAAAGAGAGTGACCAGAAATCATGCAATGAATTAGTGGCAAAACTGGGACTCGGGACCTAGATCTCTTGACTTCTAGGCCCCCACTTTCGCTTCACCTTTTCCATTTTACCTCTTTTATTAAGCACCTTTGCAAAGGGAGCAGGCTGGTATACAGCTATGTTGAAGTGATGATAGGCATGAATATTTTATCATATATTTCTTCTTGTCTAAACCCACGGTATTGCTTTCCATAAATCAATTTCATTGGGGCACTCCATCCCAGGCATGGGGAGCTAGCCAGCATGCCTTTCTGTACTTACTGGTTAATTTGGTCCTGGCCAGCATTTATCAATGACCCAACTCTCAGAGACACTTCAGAGCAGGCACAGTCTGATGCGAGCCCTGCTGCTTCCTAACTTGTGTGACTTCTCATCAACTTTAACATTTTTATATTAAAATAATCATTTCAGCTCAGGCTGCTGCTGGCTGATTGTTAGCTGCTTAATTGAATACTGTCTTTTAGCCCTCTTCTCTGAGATTGATTTCTGCACTTTCTTAGCATAATAAATATTGGGTCCCGCAAAATCAGGAAGCACGATCCTCTTAACCAGAGTGCTAAAGCAAACTGACATGTTTCTCCTGTTAAATTTACTGGCTTTATTGAAAGTTCTTTGGGGGATTGCTCGCTCATTAAATACACCAGATATAAAAATCTCTTTTAATACCATATTATCTTGGTAATGGAGGATCCTTCCCTAATGCAGGCTTGGAGTTCTTGAATTTTCAAAGCATTAGCTTCCAGATAGCCACATTTCGCAAAGGCTGTGCTTTTCCTCATGTATTAGCTCTCTTTTCCCCTTGGCTAATCAGCCTGCCTTACTCAGTCTATTAAGATGTGGATTTTTTTCCCTCATGTTCCAGACAAAAGTGTTGCATCTTTTATATGTTAAATAACACCCACCAGAATTGTTGAAAATTTAACACCGGATTCTTTTCTCCATTCCTTAATTATCTTTTTATCAGCTAGAAGCGGGGAATGATTTATCTTTCAATTGATGCAAGAGCTGGGTTCACTTAACAGTATGAGAGAGGGGGCGTATACTTGGTACTGGGGAGAGATGTGCTCCCTGCTCCTCTGTGTGTTTGGGGACAAAGATGCTGCTCTTACCTGATTCCCGTATACGGCAATGTCCTCCTCCATCAAACCTCTGGCCCAGAGGTCCAGGAGAGGGCAGGTGAGGGACGTGCTACGAGAGGACATCCTCTCACCTTCTGCTGCCAATGTCAAAAGGACAGGGGTATGTGCCAGCACCACCTTCATTTTCTTGGTGTCAGCTTCCGCAGATGCTGCTGACGGTGGGTTATCTGAGTAGCTTTGCTGCCTTCCAGGGGCTGTCATCCTCTCTTTCCCCCAAACCTCAGAGATTCCTTTTAACCTTATTTGGTCTCCTTTCCATGGTAAAAAAAAAAAATCATAGAATGGGAAATTGGAGATTGACCAATTCTGCCCCTTTCTGATTTTGTAGGTCTTTTCATTTGAAAAAGGATAAACTGAGACCCATAAAGATTAAATGATTTATCTAAGGTCACAAGTGAATTTTCAAGATGATGTCACACTGGATCAGGTCCAAGATGTCTCTATTCTGGGAGCCTGTTTCTCATGGGAAGATTAGATTGGGAGAGGTTTGTTACCCTTTCTGAACTCAGCAGTGAAAGACTGGGGATGATTCAAACATATGGATCCTCTTCCTAGCCTGTTTGGGACATTCCACCTATGGATTTCTCTAAACTCTCTCCTCCTCTTTTTCCTCTTCCTTCTCCCCTTCCTCTCCTCCTCCTCTTCTTTCTCTTTCTCCCCTCTCCCTTCTCCTTCTCCTCTTCTTCCTTTCTTCTCTCCCTTCTCTTCCTCTTCCTCCTTTTCCTCTCTCTCCTCCTCTTTCTCCTCTCCCTCTCCTCTTCATCCTCTTTTCCCTCTCCTCTTTCTCTCCTTTCTCTTCTTTTCTTCCTCTTCTTCCCTCTCCTCTTATTCTTCTTCATCTTCCTCCTTCTCTTCTTCCATTTCCTTTCCCCCTTTCTTTTTTTCTTTTCCTTATCTTTTTACTTTTTCCTCTCTTCCTCTTCCTTCTCTTCTTCTTCCTCATTTCTCTGCCTCTCCTCCTGCTTCTTCTCTTCTTTTTCTTCCTCTTCCTTCTCTTTTTTGTCCTTCTACTTTTCTCCTCTCCTCTTCCTTCTTTTCTTCCTCCTTCTTCCTTTGACCATTAGGATCAGTAGCATTATCATACTAAATATGTAAGATAGGGCATTTGCTTCTTGATCATAACCTAATCTTTAGGTTGTCATTAGTTGTGGAAGCCTGAGACTTGGTAACCCAGCCCATCCTCTCCACTCCTTAGAAGAGTTTATAGAGTTGATCCATCTTCCTCCGAGCCTAAGGATCTCCTCTCACTTGTTTCTCTTTTTGGACTCTGCAGGAAGATCAGTAGCAGTTAATTCCCCAAGCCCTAAGAGCAGAGAGGGGCTGTGTTTTTTTGGAGTGATCTGACCACTAAGCCTGGAATACCGTCCATTCGATTTGCTTCAGCTCCTTAGAACCACAGCATCCCAGAAGTGGAAGGACCTTGGAAGTCATTTAGTCCATTCACATCTTTTCCAGATGAGAAAACCAAGCCCTTAGGGGGAAGGATCTTGGCCAAAGTCACTTTGTAAGTTAAGTCTTGAGCTGGAACCTGTGTTCTTCTGATTCCATCACTTCATTTCTGGCCCTTTTGTGTTGGCAACTAAGTGGATAGAGTGTTGGACTTGGAGACAGGAAGCCTTGAATTTAAATCCTGCCTCAGATACCAGCTGTGTGATCCTGGGCAAGGCACTTATGTTTTCTCAGCCTCAATTTCCTCATCTGTAAAATGGGATTAGTCAAGGCCCTCTCTGACAGGATTATTGTGAGAATAAATAAAACATGATCAAAACCTTAAAATTCCACATAAATGCTAGTTTTTATTATTATGGTTCCCCCCCTCCATCTCAATTTCATCCCAAGACCCTCTGTGCACCTCTTGCCATAAGTCTGGCAACAGACATTCTCCCAAGAAATCCCCAACCCTCGTTTTCTAGCCTGGACTGGCTGACTTAAGATAGCGAGAAATTCAGCCCGGTTTCCCATTCCAATATTTGTCCACAATTTCCTGCCGTGTGCCCTGCTCACTTCTGCCCCCTCCTCCAGCTTTGGTTTTTGGTCACATAGAGGAGACATTCTGGTCTTTGGGAGCCACAGCCATAACGGGCCAGCTTCTGTTTTGTGCTGGGATATTAGGAATTCAGGTGAGCAGGAGCACCTGCCCCAGGTAGTCATTTCTAAATGAGAATCACAATTAAGGCTCCTCCATGCTGTTTGCAGCCAGGGCTGCTACTTGTTAACATGAGCTGGCAACAATTAAGGTACCTTACCATCTGGACAGGACTAGTGCAGCTTTCTGCACGGAGAAATCTCCTCTCAGTCCTGCCTCCAAGCAAAACTTCAGCCCCTGCTCACACTGGCACGATTCCTTCAAGGGACTGAGAAAGTCTGGGCTGGAGTGATGCAGACGCAACAGTGAGACTTCTTGTGTGTGTATGTGTGGGGGGGTGGCTTTTTGATGAAGGAAAGTGATCTGGGGGAAGCTCTTATGGAAGAATTAGTGAGACTCAGCAGATTAACCCACACAAGCCAGGGGAGTGCTAAGACTCTTTTTGGTGGCCTGGCACAGAGGCCTGAGTCTAGCTGAGTCTCGGTTTTTTCCTTCTGAAGCTCTTGAGCATGGGGATGTGCCATTCCCTCTTGTCTCCTCTACTCCCACCCCATTTTGGCTTTTTTATGGCCTGGACATGATTACTAGACTCACTACAAACTGGAGAGATAAGTCAAAAACACAGAATTATTTCCCCTTCTTAATGTTAAAAATTCCTTGAAATTATCTCACTAAGGGCCATCAATTTAGATCTTGAAATGACTTATTTAAGTCCAGATTATCAATAATTGACAAAACTTGGGCTTGAATTTAGGGCATAGGAGTCAGAGTAGGAAGCAGAGTAGATCATCTCCTTCAATCCCTTTATTTTATAAATGAGAGCACAAACTGAGTAAGTAGAAGGGCTGGGATTCAGATCTCCAACTCACTTTATGCTGAATCATACAGCTTGTTTTCTACTTAGACATGCCCCATTTTGATGGAGAGGCTGTAGGGTGCAATGCAAAGGGAATTGATTTCAGAGTCAGAGAACCTGAGTTCAAACCCTAAATGCTCTTTACTATTTCTTTGAACTTGAAGAAGTTACTTCTCCCTCAGTTTCTGTATCAGTAAAGGGAGGAGATAGAACCAGCTCATTTTGGCATCTGGGTGGTGGTACAATGGACAGAGCACTGAACTCGGAACCAGGGAGGCTCATCTTCATGAGTTCCAATCTGGCCTCAGACACTTCCTAGCTGTGTGATGCTGGGTCTGTTTGCCTCAGTTTCCTCATCTGTAAAAATGAGCTGGAGAAGGAAATGGCGAGTCACTCCAGTACCTCTGCCAAGAAAGCCCTAAATGGGGGTCACAAAGAGCCAGTCATGACTGAAATAATAACAACAACATTAAGCATTTATTGAATGTTTACTGTATAGAAGATAATTGAAGATACAGAAATGAATAAGTAATAGTCACTTTCCTCATGAACCTCCCAATCTAGGAGGAAGTAAAAGCTACAGATAACTACAACACAAGTAATATAGGGAGGATGCCACAAGAGAGGAATAATCAATCAACAAATATTTATTAAGTGGGTCAGAAACTGTACAAGGCACTGTGGGTATGAAAAGTGATAGCATTCCAATAAGAGACTGGTTTGATTAGGAGAAGCCTCTGATCTGGAGGAGAACTTAGATTCTGTGTAGATACTTTGATCATTTTTATGATGAATAAACCGAATGGGGAAGGAACGCATCCCAGGACACACAGGTAGTTACTGGAAGATGGCATCTGAATTGGATTGTGTAGGATGAATAGGCTTTAAGACACTGCAGGTGGAGGGAAGAGTGTACTCAGAGCACTAGCGGCTGGACGGGAACAGGAGTGGCACCTTAGCAAAGCAGTAACTCGCAGGGCGCGGGGGCTTTGTTGCAGGGCGCTGCTCCCCTGCCTTCTCAGTCAGGTAGCTCTTTCTGAGCGACAGGTCCGTCCTCCTGGCTGGCTCTCCCACAGGGGACGGGTTTCTGACCCGGTTTGTCCCTACCTCGGCCTTAGCTACGGTTTAGGTTGGTTAGGTGTCTAGAATGGGCGGGTGGACCAAACTGACAGGAAGCTGGGGAGCAGTGGGAGACTGGGCTTGGCTGGCAAGGGAGATTGGAACCAGAGCTCAGCAGGCCTCACATGTCCCCTAGCCTCTGGGGGTGGCTGGGCTCTTAGGGGGCTGTAGACACCCATTTAAAGATCCTGAGCAGGGGAAAGATGATCAGAACTCTCTGATCTCTAGAGTCCCTTCCATCCTTAAACTTCGAAGCTTCCAAGTTGGAGCTCTGAATCCCCTTTTCCTGAAGAAAGAATACGCCAAGTTGTGGTCCAGGTTGCAGCAGCATCCTCAGGCAGTTATTCGGGGGATTCCCCCTTTCCCCTAAATGCTGGGCTTTGTCTTTCCTCCTGTTGTTGCCATCTGCTGTACATTGTGTCACTCCCCATGTACAGTATATATTATCCTCTGCGCTCTATTTCATTCAAAAATTTTTTTCTTTGAAAGAGAACAAACTTAGCATCAAAGTATAGTTGTGGTTTTTCTTTAAACAAAACAACTTTTTCCCCCTCTCCTGCTGCCTGAGAAAGCAAAAAAAAAAAAAAAACCCAAAGAAAAAACCGAAAAAAACCACATTTTACCACCTGCAATTTTCCTTTCATAGTCCCCAAGTCATTGTGAAAAATGCTTTGATTTGGGGGTGGGGGAAGGGAAGACCGGTTCCACAATTGTAATTAATTTGTTAGTGACAATGACTCGCAGCCAAACCCCTTGCTTGTTTAGGGTGTGAGATAGTGTGTAATTAAAGTCTGGGAGGACAATAACAGGGAATAAGCAGCCTTGAATTACCGCAGACACTCAGGTTCTTTTCTGAGAAGGCTGTGGCCAATTTAGACCAACCCCGGTTTCTCTGCCTGTACACAATGGTGCATGGATTTGTACTGGGGACAAATTGTTTCTTCTTTCCTTCTCTACACACAAGGTCCATTGGATGTTTTCCATTAGGGCAGAGGTTGTAAGAGTAGGGATGTGAGGGCAATTGGTGGGCTATTCCAAAATGTGTCACCCCAAATGCAGTGCATTTACCACTAGAAATCTGATTTCTTTTTTCCCCTTTTTTTTCTGATTTCTTAAGAAGCACAAAAATATGTATTTCATAAACATAGCCACAGTAAGCTCCATCATATTAAAAAAAAATCAGCAAGTGCTTTGCTGTGATAATCAAAGAACTGGGACTTCCCAAACCTGTCTTGTCCCGGCCTGGATTGATATTTGGTAAGTAAAGAGACATCTATTCATAGGATTGTAGATTTAGAACTGGAAGGACACTCAACAGGCTACCTAACCCAATCCATGCTTATTTATACATTTAGAAACTAGGGCCAAAGAGAGACTAGGTGACGGGTAGGCTGTGGAGCATGTTGGATTGGAACTGAGGTCCTCTGGCTCCAGAAGCAATATTCTTTCCAATATACCTCACTTTCCAAGGTCAAGGTCAGTGCTTCAGGCTGTGACTCTAATGTTGAGAAAAAAGGGGGCTTGATATCCCAACTCCTGGGCTTTCTGATTGTCCGACTCTTGGGGCTCCCAAGCCAAGCCCTGAGCTTTTATCTGCACACTAGCTCTGATGTTTTGTTAAATAACTGGACTACTGGTGGGGGCTAAGTAACTCAGTGGAGGTAAGAGTCTTTAAGGATTTGTAATGAAAAGGTGCTGATCGGAGAGGGCTGTTATGGGGCTGCCTACACTGCTGGTTCATTGCTCTACACCATAACGGTCTAATAATTAACCATCCAATTAGACCAATAATAAAGACTTAATCACATAGCCAGTTAGTAATGGGACTGGTTCGCAGAAGGTTTTTCATCTGCCGGCCCCCAGCTCCTGGCTTCTCAGAGATCCCCTACCTTGGCTCTGAGTCCCATCCCACCCTCCTCTTTATGAGATGGCTAGTGGCCAGGCAACGCCCGCAGCCCATTCCCAATAGCTCTCTCAGCCCTGCGTGCTTTGGGAGTTTTCTGGACTGTGCTTGTGCCATCTCAGGTGAGTTTCTAAAGTAAAGGGTTCCCAAGCGGTCCAGGGAGATCCCACTATGAGAGCTCCAGCCACTCTCGTCCCCCAGTGAGATGCATAAAAAAGCCGTCTCAGACCAGAACACCCAATGAATACAACAGTGTAAGTACACAAAGGAGACAAAGACGAGGTCAAATATAACTGACAGGCTTGGTGCTGTCCAAGGTAAGGCGGCCGATTGTTCTTTGCATTGATGATCAGTAGAAGACACAAGTAGACAGGGATATGGTTATCAGTTATAACCGTGTTATTTGATGGTTTTACTGTTTAGGGAAAATGTATTTTGTTGGGGGGATAATATTTGGGTTTTTTTTGAAAAGTATCTGTTGTATAAAAGCAACATATGTCAAAGCATTACAAAAAAAGGAATGAGAGCTTCTTTAAGAATAAAAGAAAATTGCTTTTTAGAAACCAAGCTACTTAAGGCACTGGGAAACAGAGACTTCAAGTGCTGAGTTCTTTCTCATTACAAAGACACCAATTGGCTCATTCTATAAAATCCTTCAGATTTCCAAATGAAAGACTTAATTGCCTTATGGACATTCATAGAATGGATGCCCTTCTCTAGGGATAACACACACACTCTCTCTCTTTCTCTCTTCCCTTCTCTCTTTCTTTCCTCCCTTTTTTTCTGCCTCACCTCACTTCCTTTTCTGGTTCCTTTCCCCTCTGAACCTTGAGGAGATAGAATTCACAAATGATGAAAGGATAGAGACAAATGCCAGGACTTTCCCTACATTTATAGTATCTCCCCCACTTGGTGACTTTTTAGAGATGATTGTTTTACTTGTAATTTCAGAGAGAGAAAGAGACAGACCGACCGACAGAGACAGAGAAAGTGGGGAGGTAGAAATGGGGCATTGCAGTACTTCTTTCAAAGGAAGTTTGATCTTCCTCATTTCCCTATGTGTCTTCATTCTTCGTTCTTGATCAAGTGAAGCCAGGTCATCGAAGCATTCCCTTGTGAACCCCATGTTTCACTGAGAACAACCTGGCTGAGCCCAAAGACTCTCAGGGAATCCTCCACCAGCCTTTTGTTGGCTTCCTCCTAAGCACTCTGCCATTGACAATGGTTGACAATGGCGTTGTCTTGAAGTCACCTTACTTTCCAAGCCAGGCCCGGTGTGTCCAGGATAACGAATCTACTTTAACATAAATAATTTGCCTCTGGGGTGCAAGAAATGTGGAATATTTTTAGAAGGCCTGACCCCCTAGGGGAAAAAAATGACATAAGAAATCAGGATTTTCAAAGTGGCCTTCTATAGAAAAAGGGAGCTGTGCATGTGTGTGTGTGCGTGTGTGTGTGTGATGGCCAAAATGAAATTCTATGAATTAGTGCGACTCATTATTCAAGCTATACACACACTTTTCCCCCTGCCTTACATTTCATGGTCTTAGCTCAAATCTAATAGAAAAATCACTGCAGCTCTCCTTCCCTAGCCCTCAGCGGCGTCCTGTCTGATTGGATCCCTCCTACAGCCCAGCCATAGCATCAAGGAGGCAGCAGCCGGGGCCCACGCTGAGTAGCCGTTTCTTAAAGTGTGCGCCGTAAGTTACCTTTAAATGTTTTTTTTTTTCGTATTATTTTTTATAAAGTATTTTAGGTTCAACAGACACTTCGGTTCCTGTTAACAACTCATTTAAGGAGAAAGTGGGGTGCGGGGGCCAGAGGGGGGGAGCTATTCAGATCAAGGCGGCTTTGACAACATGTGCTTCCTGACTTTGAATTCTTACAATATTGATGGGATGAAAGATTTCAGGAGACCCACAAACGGGTAAATTTGAAGGAGAAAGGGGAAGAATGTTAGCTGGAAAGGTGCCCTCCCACCAACAGAACCCGTGGCTCTTTAGTTATACCAATAACATGTAATATCTATTAGGGGGAGAGGTGGGAGGACATGGAAACCAAGACACAAAAACTACTTGTGTGGCCATTGTGTTTCTGTCTGAGTCTTGATCTAGAGAGAACATGCTGCTTGGAGAACTAATAAGGAGATGAGCCTCTTTTCAAAGGACATGCTCTTAAAACCAGATTTGGTCAGATTTTTCTGTCTCTAGCTCTTCATTTCCTATGAAAGCAAGACAAGACAAAACAAAACAAAACAAGAAAACCATGAAGGATGGGGTAGGTGGGGGTTGGGAACTCTCATCCCCTCCTGTCCCCCTCTCTTCCAAAGATTTTGTTATCCCTTGCTTTTAAGCTTGAACGGTTAATGATGGCCTCCTCATTGCCTGCAGAATAAAATCCAGGATCTCACTCTAGTACTCAAGATCTTCAATAATCTGACCTCAACTATCCTCAGGGGCTAGATTTGTTTAATTGACCATCCCCCAAACTCTTTGGTCTTCTTCCCCTCTATACCTTTGTCCAGGTTATTCCATTTCCCTTGGTCTTTCCAAATATTATCCATTCTTTGAGGTCTAAATGAAGGGCCGGTTCCTCATTGAAGCTTTCTCAGATTCCCCAACTCCCAGTGACCTTTCCTCTTCTTGTCTGTGTCCACAACTGGTTCTTTTGCATAGATTATGTAGGATTATTAGTTATCTTTACATATTTTTTTTTCTTCCCATCTTGACTATTAAAGATGTTCTAATGGCAGGTTTGAGGTCTTCCCTCCTATTTTCCAATGCAGTTAATGAAGATATACAATAAAGACTCAACAAATACCATGCCATTGTGGTTGAAACAAAGAAGGAAGCTAAAAATGCTTTAATTTCATTCCAGTGTAATTTTAAAAAACCAAGCTTTCTGAGGGCAGGAATTTTATAAACTTTATCTTTTGTCTTCTATGTAAACATTTACTTATTGAACTAATTGAAGTGAACATGAGATAAAAGCTGAGGGTACAGCTGATTTATATCCCCCTTCTCTAGGAAGCAGATCATGCTTCTAGGAGCATCATGAGGAGAAGGCAAATTCCCATTTGTTTGGTGTCACAGCATTGTCTCCAGACTTGGACAACACTTGTCTGTTCTTTGTTCAAGCCAGGAGAATATAATGAATGGATACAAGGGAAGTTAGAAGTTAGAAAGTTAGGAAGGTCCGAGTTAAAATTCTGCCTCACATGTATCAGTTGGGTGATCCTGTACAGATCCCCTCATCTCTCCTGATTTTAGTTACTCATCTGTAAAATCAGAGATTGGACTGGGCAATCCTTGAAGTCCCTTTTAGCCCTGATTTAGAACTAGAATTATCATGGATTTTAAGATAATGACATTACCAATTTTCAGTATCTGGTCAGAATACAACATCTCTAGCTAATCATGAGGACCAGTAACTTAAGCTAAGGATGAACATGTTGGGTTTTTCCAGAGAGGGAGAGAGTTTTAAGTAGCATAAAGTCAACAAACAACTTTGTGTTTAGTAAGTGCCAAGCACTGTGAGAAGTGTGGAGGATACAAAGAAAGGCAAAAATTAGCCTCTGTTCTCAAGGGACTAGCAGTTTAATGGCAGACAAGAGACAATATGCAAACCATTATGAACAAACAAATCTATATGGAATAATTTGGGCATAAAAAACAGGGAGAAGGCACTGGCATTCAGGGTCTCAGGAAAGTTTTCTTGTAAAAGAAGAGATTTTATTTGGGACTTGAAGGGAGCCAGGGAAGCTAGGAAGAAGAGATGGGAAAGGGGAAAATCTTAGGTTTAGGAAACAACTAGTGAAAATACTGATTAGTGAGAAAAAGCTCTTGGATATTGCATCTGGTTTCTTGGTAATGGGTTTGCCAAGAATTTTGTTTGGTATTTTTTCTTGTTATTTCTCCTCCAAAATGATGTATTGGGACTGAGACAGGGTATAGAGGGGCAGAATACTGAATCTATGATGAACGTCACCCCAGGTCACAAAATCAGTGTAATTCAGAATCTAGATAGAATTTAGACTTCCTGACATCTACTTCCCCTTAAATCGATCCACTTTTTCAGTATGAACTCACTAGGTTGAAGTGATTTCAGCTAGTAAAAATCTCCCAACCCACAACAAGAACAGAAAGAAAGTCACTGTATTGGAAAGTGTGTAGCTTTGGAGTTGGGAGAAGTGGATTCAGATGCCAGCTCTGCTGCTTTCTGCCTTTGTGTCTTTGCGCAAGACACCTTCCTGCTCTGGACCCAAACTTTCCTCTTCTATAAAATGAGGGGATTAGACTAGATATTATCTAAAATCTCTTTCAACTTGGATCCCTGTCTTCCTGGGAACAATGGCAGCAAAGACTCTGGAATAGCACCTGGAGCATTCTCCTCCCCGGCCTGCTGGCCTGGAGACTGGGGAGGCTGCCTTGGGAGGAGGAGAGCTTGGCTGGCAGGCAGAGCCAGCAGCCAAGGGGTTAAGCTGAGCTGCCCCTCGTGGTCCAATAAAGACTCAACAAATACCATGCCATTGTGGTTGAAACAAAGAAGGAAGCTAAAAATGCTTTAATTTCATTCCAGTGTAATTTTAAAAAACCAAGCTTTCTGAGGGCAGGAATTTTATAAACTTTATCTTTTGTCTTCTATGTAAACATTTACTTATTGAACTAATTGAAGTGAACATGAGATAAAAGCTGAGGGTACAGCTGATTTATATCCCCCTTCTCTAGGAAGCAGATCATGCTTCTAGGAGCATCATGAGGAGAAGGCAAATTCCCATTTGTTTGGTGTCACAGCATTGTCTCCAGACTTGGACAACACTTGTCTGTTCTTTGTTCAAGCCAGGAGAATATAATGAATGGATACAAGGGAAGTTAGAAGTTAGAAAGTTAGGAAGGTCCGAGTTAAAATTCTGCCTCACATGTATCAGTTGGGTGATCCTGTACAGATCCCCTCATCTCTCCTGATTTTAGTTACTCATCTGTAAAATCAGAGATTGGACTGGGCAATCCTTAAAGTCCCTTTTAGCTCTGATTTAGAACTAGAATTATCATGGATTTTAAGATAATGACATTACCAATTTTCAGTATCTGGTCAGAATACAACATCTCTAGCTAATCATGAGGACCAGTAACTTAAGCTAAGGATGAACATGTTGGGTTTTTCCAGAGAGTTTTAAGTAGCATAAAGTCAACAAACAACTTTGTGTTTAGTAAGTGCCAAGCACTGTGAGAAGTGTGGAGGATACAAAGAAAGGCAAAAATCAGCCTCTGTTCTCAAGGGACTAGCAGTTTAATGGCGGATAAGAGACAATATGCAAACCATTATGAACAAACAAATCTATGTGGAATAATTTGGGCATAAAAAACAGGGAGAAGGCACTGGCATTGAGGGTCTCAGGAAAGTTTTCTTGTAAAAGAAGAGATTTTATTTGGGACTTGAAGGGAGCCAGGGAAGCTAGGAAGAAGAAATGGGAAAGGGGAAAATCTTAGGTTTAGGAAACAACTAGTGAAAATACTGATTAGTGAGAGAAAGCTCTTGGATATTGCATCTGGTTTCTTGGTAATGGGTTTGACAAGGGTTTTGTTTGGTATTTTCTCTTTTTATTTCTCCTCCAAAATGGTGTGTTGGGAGTGGGATAGGGTATAGAGGGGCAGAATACTGAATCTATGATGTAAAGTGAACGTCACCCCAGGTCACAAAATCAGTGTAATTCAGAACCTAGATAGAATTTAGACTTCCTGACATCTACTTCCCCTTAAATCGATCCACTTTTTCAGTGTGAACTCACTAGGTTGAAGTGATTTCAGCTAGTAAAAATCTCCCAACCCACAACAAGAACAGAAAGAAAGTCACTGTACTGGAAAGTGTGTAGCTTTGGAGTTGGGAGAAGTGGATTCAGATGCCAGCTCTGCTGCTTTCTGCCTTTGTGTCTTTGCGCAAGACACCTTCCTGCTCTGGACCCAAACTTTCCTCTTCTATAAAATGAGGGGATTAGACTAGATATTATCTAAAATCTCTTTCAACTTGGATCCCTGTCTTCCTGGGAACGATGGCAGCAAAGACTCTGGAATAGCACCTGGAGCATTCTCCTCCCCGGCCTGCTGGCCTGGAGACTGGGGAGGCTGCCTTGGGAGGAGGAGAGCTTGGCTGGCAGGCAGAGCCAGCAGCCAAGGGGTTAAGCTGAGCTGCCCCTCGTGGTCCAGACCTGCTAGCTTTCTCTTGCTTGGGGCCACATTCTGCCATCCTGCAGCTGTTCGCTGGCACGAAACTTGCTCTGGTCTCTTCCATATTAATGATGAGTTCAGGGGGGACAGCTTATGGCCTAGCAATACTTTTCTACCCAGAAAATGGAGTTGGCAACTCACCTTCTCAGCCATACAACCCAATGTAACCTCCCTCGAACCCTGCAAATCCCCAGTGAGATCTCGCCTCCCTACCCCTTACCCAGACTCCTTGATGAGGAAAAGGTTGTCATAGTCCAAACCATCTCAGTGCCCCTCTGGTGGTCAAGGTCAAGGCCAGCTTGATGAGAGGCTTGCTGACTCTCTGGCTGCTGACACGGGGTGGTGAGAAATGGGGGGATGGTTTTCCTACCTCCAGGATCTCTCCTCCACTCTTGGATCACGGTGCTTCACATTCTGAAGTGTTAAGCTGCTGGGCGGAATAGCGGATGGAGCACTGGACTTGGAATCAGGAGGATAGGACCTGAATTCAAATTGTGCTTCAGCTATTTCCCAGTTGCATGACACTGAGCAAGTAACTTAACCTTTCCTGGCTTCAGTTTTCTCATTTGTAAAGTGGGGATAATAGCTCCTCTCTCACTGGGTTGTTGGGACATTAAAATGGAATAATACGTAAATATGGAATGGCATTGAAAGACTCTCTAAGTGCTGACTATCCTTATTATTCCCATTTGCCAGTAATTCTGTTTTAAGAGCATTTGTATCTTGTATAGCCTCTGTTGGTTAGATGATGTGTTTGGGAGGATTAACGCCTCTGGACTGAGGGTGTGCCGAGCCCCCTTCAGAGCTGCTCGTTGACTTCTGGTGTCTGCCTGACTCACAAGCTCTCACCTGGGGCTCCAAGAAGCTGCAGGAAGCCCAGTGGCCGTGCCCTGCTAAGCCATCTCGGCACACAGACTGACCACAAGCCTCAAAACTGTGGGTGAGTCTGGGAAATGTTGGCCCAAGGATGTGAGGACTTTCCCTAGTGGAATGGGTGGATGAGAATGATTGGTTCCAGTAGCCCCGAAGGCAGCTGAAAGCCATTGGAGCCATTGAAGATGTCCATCCACGGCAGCCTGGGCCACTGGGATTGGGTGACTCGGGAAGAGAAAGTGAGGTGGATGACTTTGCAACTCTGCTTGTCTTCAATCCCTTTTTCCCATTTCTCGAGCTGGGCAAGACATCACCTGTTCTGTCATTGGTCCTGTCAGGAGACAAAGAAGGAACCACATTGGTGAGCCTTTCCCCTTCCTAGGGGCTTCTGCCTCACCTGAGAGTCCACCCAAAGCCCCTGTTCCCCAGCTAATATTCACCACTAGAGATCTCACTCTTCCCCTTCAACTGTTACCCGAGTTTCTGGACAGGAGGGATAGTGCCCTTGTAGGCGCAAGGAGGGATATGTTCCTTGTAGGTTTTATCTTAATGTAATGGATCAGACTTTTCCCAAATGGGAAGGGGCAGTATTGGAAGCTCTTGCTCACTGCTGCAGAATTACTCCTGGTAAGTGGGACCATCATTGTCCCATTGAGCCACAGGCCACTTGCCTCTTTAGGAGGGCTGCTAAGTCTGGGGAGAGCTGGCCTTGCTAGTACCAATCACCCTTTTGCAGGACACAGCTCAGCTGCTGTATTCATCAGTCCAATAGCTGGACCAAAGAACAATAAGCAATTTTCTAGGTTACCCCTACTGGTTTCTGAAGATCTGAGTCCTTACTTTTACTTTCCTTATAATTAGGATCTCACTGGGTCATAGGTATTTGTCTTTCATTATGTAGACTAAATATGGGATTGGAGATCCTATGTCTAAATGAAGAAGTAATAACAAGAGAAGAGCAGCCTGAGGAAATAATAGGTCTCCTCTTCTTCATCTTTTCCGCCATTAGCCAATGCTCTACTCATCACTGTTTGGAACATCATTCTGTTCATAATGGATCGTTAAGTGTTTCACATTAAGCATCTGTTCAAGGTAACCCTGTTCCTCACTGTTGGTGATATCTGAGATGATGAAAAAAATGTTTCATATTCACCAGATTCAGACTTATTTCTGGATTTTAAAAGGCCTTTAAAGTTTTTACTTTCTCCACAATTATCTCCTACTCCATATAAATGACTTTCTAAGAATTGCCCAGGCTCAGTTGGGATTCAGTTCTTTATGAGTGATTTCTCTTTGCATAAAGTTTTAAGTCCTGTAGTCAAGATCCTTGGCCAACTAGTTGTGCTGGGGTGAGGGTGGGGAAAGCAGTAAGAATATATTGTGCTCTCTTCTTCCTCGTCTTCCTTTGTCCAGACTCAGGATATCCTGTGCAAATCCTGTCCAAGCCAGTTGCTCTTTCCCACATGGACTCAAATGGCTTCCCAGAATTCCCTCTGACCCTCCTGCCATACTCATTCTGCCTACCTTTCTTTTCCTTTCTATTCCCACATCACCTCCAGAATCACGGAATCCCAAGCTTAGCTAGCACCTTAGAGGCCATCTAGTTTAACCTATACCTGAACAGCTACCCTTCTATTATATAACCTACAAAAGTTCAACCAATCTTTGCTTAAAGACTCCCACTGCCCCCTGAAGCAGCCCATTTCATTTGGGGAGACTGCTAATTGTTAGGAAATGTTTCTTTATATCAAGCCTAAATAATCCTTCTTGTATCTTCTATCATTGTTCCAAATGCTGCCTTCTGGCTTAGTGAGCTGAAATGAAGGATTTCTTCCATTCTTTCTCTCTCTGCTGTGCTTCTGAACCATTGTCACAACCGTGCAGATAAGGTTCTCAACCTTCATCTCTAGCTCCAAGCTTTCTTCTGAATTCCAAGATCACATCTCCAGCTCTTGTTAGACACTTGGGAGTTGGATGCAGATAACACGGTTTTTAGAGCCAGAGGACCTAGTTTCAAATCCTGACATTGGGCAAATCACTGGATTTCAGAAGTTGCAGTAGATGGAGTCTGAGAGTCTTTCTAAATCTATGATTTTAAGATTTAGATGTTCTCCCCCCATATCTCACTGTGGCCTCAGCTTAACAAATTGGATGCATCATCTCTTTCAAATAACAAAGTTTATTTTTGTCAGTAGTATCAAGAGTGGGCTTTCTGGAGGCTGAGACTGAGTATTCTTCTCTTGTTTTCTGCACAATATTTGACACATTGCAGATGCTCAATGAATATTGTTTGACAGATTGAACAGAATTGGGTAAATTGACACTTTTTGTAGAAGTAGAAAGAACTATTAAGAACAGTAGTTTGGATATCCAGAGATTCTTAAATCAAATCCTAGCTCTGCCATGTAGGACCTTTATTACTGAGGAGGATGAAAGGGGAATCAGTTACCTCATCCATACACTAAGGAGATTTGAACAGATAATCTCTTCATTCTCTTTCAGACCTAAATCCCATGACATTGATCACCTAGGCTTAAAATCTTATAGTTATCATTAAGTCTTTCCTTCAGTCTCCCACATCTAACCAGTGATCAAAAGCCCCCATTTAGGTTTGTGTCTTCCATTATAGTGTGACATCCTGGAAAACAAGAACCTCCTTATGTTTCTACTTATATCTCAAGCCATTAGAATAGTGCTTTACATATAAAGTGCTCAATAAATGCTTTTTGTTCATTAATTTTTCAATCAAGTTCTGCCAATTCTTTTTAATGTCTTGCATCCCTTCTTTCCTTTCCATTCCTAATGTTGCCATTCCTATATTTACATGATTAAAAGATTCCCCCAAGTGTCTTTCTTACTTTCATTCTCTACTTTTCCAAAGCATCCTGCACAAGTTGACAAATTAATCTTCCTGAAACACTGCTTTCTTTGTATCATGTTGGTACTCAAAAGCTTTATCATAGCATCAGAACTGAAGTAGAGCTTTCTAGTCAGGACTTAGTGTGGGGAGGAACCTTAGAAATCGTTGACTCTAACCCCTTTCATTGAGAGATGAGGAAAGTGAGATCTGGAAAGGTTATTGGACTTGCCACCCAGGTCATAAGTGGCAGAGCCAGGATTCAAACTAAATCTTATGCCCTTTTCATTGTGCCATGCTTCCCTCTAAATTTACAGATAAGAAAACTAAGGCTCAGAAAGGTGTTCAGATCATGAAGCAGAAATTCAAGTTGAATTTAGTCCTCCTTGGTTGTGAGCCATGTGAAATGTGAGCATTTCTCATAAAAAAGTGTTCCTGGGTAAGCAGCACAAGAAGTATCTTCAAATCAACATTTTAAAGAAAAATCAGTTAAGGGAAGAACAGTAGATCCCACAACAGAAGATTCTATGGGGGAGATGTTGATCTCCTGAGGTAAAATTCTAGTTATAGTTCTGCAGGTCTCATTTCCCTGCCAAAAGTTCACTCAATGAATATTTGGAGATATAAAATTTAATTCAGAAGACTGGAAGGAATGCTAGTGATCAGATAGTCCTGGAGTGATTTACCATTCAGAGGATGGAAAGATGGTTCCCTCCCATAATTGTAATAGCTATTATGGGCTATAAATAAAACCATTCCCTGCCCTCAAGGGATTGTATTCCACATACTATATGTTGACTCATTTTGAACCTGCAGTCCACTGAAACGCCTAGATTTTTCCTGAACTTCTGTCTAACTATACTTTCTTTATCTTGTGCTTCTCTTTTTGATGGATGAGAAAGTGAGATCTGGAAAGGTCATCGGTCTTGTCACCCAGGCTATAAGTGGCCGAGGCAGGAACTCCCACCCTGCCTTTTGGCTGTCGCCTCAAACTCCTCTTCATAGGGGTGGAATGATGAGGTCCAGCTCTTGCACCTGAGCAGCGTCCCCAGGAGCCTTTCATGAGTGACCAATACTCCATGTTTTTGGAAGCCTAGATTTTCCCTTGGATCTCATGAGGGTCTGTGGGTTAAGAGATACCTAAGATTGGGTGAAGAAATGGATAGTTTTACACCAACCAGCCTATGTTACTGGGGTCTTGGAAACCAGGGAAAATAGCCCTGGTACTAAGCTATCATTTCAATCTTACAAATACTAACAAGCTAGATTGGTGGTAAGGATGGTGGATCTCCTTCCCTTTCTCACCTGGAGTAACACACGATGGAGGAGGTCAATATTTATTAGCCTACAAAACTATTTCCCTGCTGCCCTTGATGTTATGGAAAAAGAACTGGATTTGGAGTCAGTTCTGCTCTGTATTGCCCATGTGACTTGGGGCTAGTCACTGAGACTTGCCCCCTCCTATGTATAATGAGGGAGGTGCATCCGGAGAGCTTTAAGATGCCTTCCAACTCTAGATCTTAGGACATCCATATATCGTGAAGAGGCGATGTGCAAAGTTGGCCCAGCAGTTACTAGCACGTCATTTCTCATTTTGCTAAACTCCAAACTGAAACCAGTTGTGACTTTATTAAACAGGATCACAAATTAAGCCAGAGATGACAGAATTTAAGAGCCAGAAAAGACCTTGAAGGACATCTGGTCCAGAGTGTGACCCAACCAAGAATGTCCGTCATAACATCTCTAACAAGTTGTATAGTGGGAGGCCAGACAGTGCCATGTTCTGGGGAAGTAACTAGTAAGAACCCTACCTTCCTCCTTTTTGTTTTGGGCGAGATAATTGGAGTGAGTAACACAGGATGCCTAGGTGTGGAGGAGCTGTGATCTTTTTTGAAGATCTCATAACAATATCTTCTTCTCTTCCCTCAAACCCGCCTTTCTTCCAAGCATCCCTTTTATGTCCTGGGACCTTCCAGGGAGCCTGATGAACTTTTGGTCTATTGGAAGACCTCCAGTCATGACAAACCCACTACCTCCCCAAAACAACTCAATCTACTTTGGGCAACTCCTTAAATTGCAGTGATGAAGGGGTTTTTCAAGATCATTTTGGACAACCAGGGTTTAGCAAATGAAACCAAAACAGAACAAAAACACAGAATCATGAAGCCTCTGTTTAAAGTCAACCTTCCTTCCTCCCACCCCAGACATGCTCAGTCTGGGCCAGAAGGGAAGTAATAGATTTGCTTAAACAATAAAATCTTGGGAGAAAACCCCAACAATTGGACACATCGAGATAGTCTTGGAACTGAATCTGAGCCAATTATTTTAATCAGTTGTGGATTCTTTGAGGAGAGGGAGGAGCTAAAACCAAGCTATTTCTAGGCCAGATTGAAGCATCCACCCCCACCCCAGACCAGAACCCCCTTAAAAGCCTGGGTACGCTGTTGGAAAGGTCAGTTTTTGCTCTCCTTCCCAGGTTTTAGAGGAACTTTTCACCCTCACTCTTGCCCGAGTTTCCATCAAGCTTTTCAGAGTCATCTTCCCCCAATGAGTGCAGTGACTTTGGGGAGTTTTATGTTTGATTTGAAAGTCGATTTCTCTTTGAAGCAACTGGCTGCCCAGGCAGCCTCCATTCCCTCCCTCTTTTGGCTCAGGTCCTTCTTGCCTGGGTCCCAAGGGGCAGTGAACTGCTTGTTGGGGGCTGGGGGATGGACCGGCCTCTGCCTGGGGCAAACCTCTGAGACAGCAAGGCCCACCAATCCCCTGCAGGCTCCCCAGCTGCCGGCAGGGGCCCGGGATGCTGTGGGCACTGATTCTGCATGTATTAATGTATTTGCTTCTGCCATGCATCTTAATTTGTGTCTCCTCCTCTTCCTCCCTTGCTGCTTTTTGTGAGGAGCTTTCTTCCCCCTCCCCCATGGCCCAGGGCTGCTCATGCTAGTTTAGATCATGAGAACAGCCTTGCTCTCAGGGTCCTCCCTCCTCCGTGGGTTCTGGAGGGGCCTCTGCCCAGGGTGTCTCTGTTTCCTCTGCCAGCCCAGACCAGCCCAGACCAGAGGAAGCCGGCTAATGTTGCCCCTAGGGAGGATCCAGGGCTTCTTGGCAGGAAGCAGCTTGCACTAATACAGGAATGGTTTCCACTGTCAACATCTGCATAGGTGCAGAGAGAGAGGCTGTCCACCATGCTGGGGACTTGCTGAATGTCCGGGCCTAGGGTGGCCCACCAGACGGGACTGGCTTCTTCTGGATGGGCACTGAGATCCCTCCCAGCTCTGACATTCTGTAAGTCTACAAGGTCTGAAAACTGTTTTCTGGTACAGAAATTGGCCTTCTGGTTCTGGGCCTGTAGTGAACAGAGAACTTCTCTCTTCCTCCCTTCTTCCTCCTTTCCTCCCTTCTTCCTTCCTCCCTCCCTCCTTCTCTCCTTTCCTTTCCTCATTCCCCCCCTCCGCCCTTTCTGTATTTCTTTTATGAGGTAACTGAGTCAGTGACTTTTAAATAGTCACTGTTAAAAAAAGGTCTTTCTTCTTCCTCCTCCTCCTCCTCCTCCTTCTCCTTCTTCTCCTCCTCCTCCTTCTCCTCCTCCTTCTCCTCCTTCTTCTTCTTCTTTCTCCTTCTCCTCCTCCTCCTCCTTCTTCTTTCTTCTTCTTCCTTCTTCTTTTTCCTTCTTCTCCTTCTGCTTTCTTCCTCCTCTTCTTCCTTCTCCTTTTCTTCTTCCTTCTCCTCCTCTTCTTCTTCCTCCTCCTCCTCCTCCTTCTTTTCCCCTTCCTCCTCTTTTTTTTCTTCTTCTTCCATATCACCACTACCCCAACTCAAACCCTCATCATCTCTTAACAGAACCATTGCAAAAACTTTCTTATTGTTCTTATTTCCTCACCCCCTAAAACACTGCCAAGGTATTTTTCCTAAAGCTCAGATCTGACCCCTTTCCTCTGATAAATAAACTCTTAGTAATTCTAAGATCCCATATTTTTCATATTTTTGTTATCTTTAAAAAATATGACTAAGCTTTTATCTAAGTCTGGGGCATTTTGTGTGCTGCTAAAGGAGAGGCTTCATATGGATTCTCTCCATCCATACTGGGTAAAGGATAAGTTTTTTGGGGAGAAACACACAAATTATTCTTGGAAGGGAGGCTTGTGGAAAAACTTTGGATGATGTTCACGTGTAGGGGATGTCAGATCCTCAACCTGTCCCTGATTTCCACCTTTCCTCTCTAAAAATTTCAGAGTCTTTTTCCGGGGTGAGATTAGATCCTCTCTTTTGGTTGAATTAAAATTTCATCTTGTTATTCAGTCATTTCAGTCCTGTATTATTCTTTATGACCCTATTTGGGGTTTTCTTAGCAAAGATACTGGCTTGCCGTTTCCTTTTCCAGCTCATTTTACAGATGAGAAAACTGAGGCAAACGGGATTAAGTAACTTGCGCAGGACTCACAGCTATAAATGTCTCAGGTGAGATTTGAACTTGGGAAGATGAGTCTTCCTAATTCCCGGCCTGACATTTTTCACTGCATCACCTAGCTGCCCAAAGTCTTATCTTATTCCCATCAATTCACTTTGTGTCTTCTCTGGTATATTATAATCTTTGCCATTATGGTTTCTTTTTTTTTGCTATTTCTTAGATAAATGGGTTTATTTGCTCTTCTAGCTGCTTCCAGTCCCTTTGCCTAGTACACATAGAACAATTGGAGGTAGGTCTAAGTCATTCTGGAGGTTGGGTGGTGATGGGAATAACTATCCTAGAAACAGTTGGGGTGGAGGGCATGGGGAATGAATCTGTCCTGTCCTTCTGTTTTAGAAGAGGGATCTGTTATAGTAGGGATTATACCACGTAGGGATTGGACTAGAAGGCTTGCCAAGGTCTCCTCCAACTCAAATGCTATGAATCTGTGACTGGACCAAATACTTAGATACTCTGCCTAATGTTCTGACTTCCTGCAGTTGTATCCAGTATGACAATGGGGCAAAATACCACCATAGCCATGGAGTCAGACAGCTGGGATTTGAGTTGGTATCGATACTAGAAGTGAAACCTCTGTGGGTCTCCATTTCCTTTTCCTGAAATAAAGGAGGCCCGATGCTCTCTAAGGACCCCTCCATTTCCAGCTTATTGATTGGAGGTTGAAGCTAGGGGAGTCCCTTCCTTTAAAGTCTGTCTCCTCAAGTGTGCTACTGAGGAACCTCTGCCCCTGAATTTTGGTACTTGGCCTAAAACAGAGAAAATTGACTAATGTCTCTTGGGAAAACATTTCTGAGTGAATGCTCCATCCCAAACATCCTTGGTACCTCCTCACCAACTCCCAGTGGCTGCACTAATGGAATTAGTAGCAATGAGACCGCTAGCCTCCTCTCTACAGAAGCAGTGTGTGGCTTCCCAAAACCCCATAAGTTGTTTTGTTCATTTTTACCAATATCTTTTGTTCCCCCCCAATATCTCCCTTTCCCTCTCTTTCTGAAAGAACCACTCATCCCTTGTAAGGAAGAATAAAAAAGAGGAAAATAAAAATCCCTAGTTCAATTCTATTAATCAACACATTGAAAAAAAATGACATAATATCTTGTATTCCCCACCCATGGGCCTCCATCTCTGCAAATCAAGGATGGAGATTTATTTCCTCCTTACCTCTGTCTTTCCAATACCCTGATTTTCTTCAAAACATAGCGCAAGTGCCCTCTTCTATAGGAAACCTCTCCTGAATCCCCGGTTTCTAGTGTTACCCTTCACCAAATTGCCTTCTATTAATTTGTATGTCTTCTGCATATACTTGTATATGTACATGTTGCCTCCCACTATAATATAAAATATAAACTCTTTGAGGGCAAACACTTGTCCCCTCTTCTATGATTGGCTCACAGAAAGCATTTAATAAATACGTGTTGACTGACTCTCGAGTCTCAGCTTTGGGCCTGCCCATCGTTTTCAGAATTCTTGCCGGCTACGCCATGGGCGGCACTTTGGAGTTACTTCCCCAGGGGGAGTTTGGGTATATGCTATGCGACCTACTGATTTTATTTAATCTACGATTTTGGAAATTAGTGACAATGTTTCCGCCCTATACAGGAAGAAGGAAAAGATTGTGTGTGTGTGTGTGTGTGTGTGTGTGATGGGTAGGAACAATGTCAACACAAGTATGAAGGTAACTTTCCACTTTCCTGGAATCTTGAAAGTATGATAAATTTTCTGCTGTAACTGAGCCCCACCTGGTGGTAGATTTGAGGAACTGATTTATTATGGAAGAAAGCCAAGGGAAAAGGCAAAATTGTTTCTCTAGGAGCTATCCTGGCTAGAGCAGAGAGTAAGAAAGTAGAGTCAGAAATCAGGGAATCATAGTCAAAGACAAGATAGGGTGAGGAAGAGATATTTTTCCCTCCGCTTAAGTCTGCTCAATTCAATTTATAGAAAGATAGTTAAATGGAGCTGTAGTTCCAACTTCTCAGTTTTACAGAGGAAAAAACTGAAGGTCAGGGAGGTCATTAGCTTCCCCATGGAAGTAATAAGTGGCAGAGCTGGGATTTCAATCCAGGCCTACTGAAGCCCAAGGGCCATTATCCCAAGCTAATTTGAAAGAGCTCTAGACTTTCAGTGAAGAGGATTTGAATTCTAGATATTTACTAATTCATTCAAGATGCATTTATTAAAAGCCTACTTTATACATTTCACTGTGACAGATCTATAGAGATATAAAGTCAAAATCAAAAAAATCCGCCCTCGAGCTTCTTACATTTTATGAATTCTGCCACTAACAGATTTGCTCTTTTCTTTGTGTCTCTAACATTTATCACAGTGTCTGGCATACTGGGTACTTGATTTTACTTGCTCTCTTCTGTATGATTGGGGATGAGCTGATTCATCCCACCCCACACACAATTAGGGGACCAGACATGATGATTTCTAAGGTCCTTTCTGGCTTAAAATCAATGAGCCTATGGAATTGATTCCATTCAATTTCTTAAGTGCCCAGTGCTTGTGAAGCTCTGTGCTCCTTGCTGGATATCACATGGATTGATAAGACAAAGACCCTTAAGGTATATTGGGGGTGCAGTCAGGTATGAAATATAAACAAACTGGCATAAAACACCATAAAATGTAATGGAGATGAACATGAGTTCCAAAGTTTTCCAAGAAATGTGAGGAGTCAGAGAGCACTTAAAGGTTTTAGATTCCAAAGGATCAGGGGAAGGATCACTGGAGCATTATGGCCCGCCATCCTTCTCCTGCTCTTGGTCTCTGAAGTCCTATTTGCAGGTAAGCAGAATTGGGTTTTGGGAAAACAGTCTCTTTCCTTTTGTTCTTCCCGGGGCTTAGGGGTTGAGGGGTGGCAAGTGTGGAAATTTGGTTGTCCTTTCTTCAAGCTGACAACACTCAAAACCTTCCCCAGTTCTCCTCTAGGGGTTGGGAAGCAACTGGAACTGTGAACAAGACCATTAGCAATGTCTCTGGGCACTTAACGAGAACAATATGTTCACTGCTCCCTAAAAGGAATAAAGGGAAAAGAGGTATAAAGGCTAGGTCAGAGACACAGCTCCTACAAGGTTTTCTGTGACGTTCAGGTCCTCTGGAACTAAGACTTCCCAAACTCCCCCCCCTCTAGTACATTCCTCGGTGGCTTAAACAAGAAAAATGAGTATAAAGCACAAGTCCAGCAAGAACAATCTGGTGGTCTTAGTGGGCCTCAAGGTTAGAGTGTCAGTTATGTGTTAGTTGCTGTTGATAAAACAAAATGAAATATCAGAATGGTTTTTGGAATCAGAGGGTCTGATTTAAGGCTCAATTCTGCCCCTTACTATCTTTACTTTTCTCCCCTGGAAAATGAGGGACTTTGATCTATAATATCTTGCAATTACTTTGTCTTTTTTTGTAATCTCAAGGCTCTTCATATACTTAATTCATTACATGTTTCTTTTATTGGTAGAATATAAGCTCCTTTGGGGCATAAGATTGCATTTTCATCTTTTTCTTCCCAGCACTTAGTAGTTTATAGGCTGGCACATAATAGTGTTTAATAATTGCTTGTTGAATTGTTAAATGGAAAGTCTCTTCTAGGTCTAAATTTACCCTATGTTTTATGTAAAATCCCATGTAATTCTAAATCCTATGAACATAAAATAAGACATTGTTATTCATTAGAAATATGCTTATATGCACAGGAAGTGGGAAGCAACTTTACTTTTCATTGGCTGGATCTCTTATGTTTATTTATTTATTTTTTTGAAACAAGTATAATGAGCTTTATTTATAGACCCAACCGTTTAGTACAATATATAAGAAACTTATTTACTAAATGATTTAACTAGGAATATCAAATCATTTGTTATTAAAACTATTCATTTCTACTAGTAGCTCTTGTAGCTGATTATGAGGTACCAGAAATCACCATAGTCAAAAGACCTCTTAAGTTTATCCATAAGAGAGGGGAGGGAAGCAGGGAACAGGGAAGAGGAAGAGGAGGAAGAAAAGGAGAGGGAGGATAGTATCTGCATATTAAAAATGCACTGAGAGGAACTAAGGAAAAGCCCATCAAGACGAAAGGATCAGGGACAGCTAGAAGCTGCAATGGATAGGGCACTAGCTCTGAAGTCAGAAGGACCAGAGTTCCAAATCTGACCTTAACACTGACTTAGCTGTGTAACCCCAATTGCCTTGCCAAAAAAAAAAATCAGCTTTTTAAAAAAAGGTGAGAAGGATCAGGGTAGAATGGACTACATGAAGAAAAGTTAATAGAGTTTGATTCATTAAGCCTGAAAAGGTAAAGAAGGGGGGTGATAGCAGTCCTCATTGTTAGGATTAGAATTTTCCTTTGTATACCACTCTTAACTTTTCAAAGTCCTTTAACCTCATTTGACATATATTAAGCCTCCCACTCCTACTTCCACACCCAAAGTGATTATGAGGAAGATGCTAACCCATTCTCCTCTTTCATGGTATATAAGGTAAGAAGAAATGGTCTCAGAGTATAGCAAAAAAGAATTAGGCTAGATGTGAGGAGGGACTTTCTGTGAGTAAAAAGATTTTTTAAATACAAGAAAGGAAACATCCATATGTATGTACAAAAAAGCAGGACAAAAGGTAGTTTTAACCTGACTAGGTCCTAAATTTATCCTTGTATAGTATTTTTTTCCTTTGTTAAGGCAAACCTATTTCCTTGGACTAGCTGTTTTCTTGACCACGATTTTTTCAACTTTTTCTGTTTGCAACCCCTTTTCACCCAAGAAAATTTTAATCATATAGGTATGTATATAAAATAGGTATACAAATCAATATTTACTGATAATATTTTAATAAAATTAATAATAAATCAACTTGTATGATCCCTATGTTCAATTACAAGACCCCATATGGGATTGTGAACCACAATTTAAGAAGCTAGGTTCTAGGTAATATTTTAAATTGTATGTTGCTTATTTCTCTGAAGATAATCAAGAAACCTTTTATTCATATCAGCTATAATGGATCATTCAGCACTATAATGGATAGAATATTGGACTTTTAAAAGAAACAAGACAGCAACATTGTTTTTGGGTTCTGTGAACTGATAGCTATGTAGATGACTGGCTTCCTTTAATGGACTGAGACAACTATACTCCTACTCCTACTATCTGTCAAATAAGGAGATTGAGATAGGATGATATCTAAGGCCCATTCTTTGGGCTTTCTATAGTTCAGTATAATAATTTAAAATATTGTAATATCTACTTCCCCATAGTAATAGGTTGCCTTTGGTTCTAGAGGCAGATTTTTTGAGGAAAACAGGTCAAGTTCGGTTTCTACTTTCTGTATTATAGGAGTTCTATGAGAAGATCATAGATAAAAAATCTTACAGTACAGTGAGAAGAGTGTACTAAATTCTAACAGTCAGAAGAACATAGATTTTTTGTAAAGGTCTTGTTGATCTGTTGCACAATCTTGAGAAATTAACTTTCTTTTTCTGGCCCTTAATTTCTCCTTGTGTAAAATGAAGAAGTTTTTGTTTGGATAATCTCTAAGGTTCCTTCTAATTAAGATGTTCTGAACTGTTGGAATCTTTACAAATTGTTAAGTCATTAGAGTTGATAGAGACAATAATTATCTAATTTTAGCATGGTTCAGTATCCTTGATCTAATCTTACAAGGAAATGTTTTGGGCCAGAACCTGAAAACAAAGTACTAAGTAGAACTAATTGATACAATGCTTGTGTTCACACCTTTACTCATTGGAGTTCACAAGTATGGGAGATTCACAAAGTAAACTTTGTAACTTTGTTAATTCACACCTCCCTTAGGTGTGCCTCCAGAAGGAGGAGTCAACCTTTGGGAAATCATATATAAAGAGGCTCTTAGCTTCGGGTTAGTTAGTTAGAGTTGAGCTGAATTAGATTGGAAAGGAGCACTCTGGTGCAGACACAGAGCACTCTGGGAGATTGAGAGTCAGAAGCCCTCTTTCCTAGGCAAGAGAGATTCATTCTATTTTCCACTTGGCTGAAGAAAGCAGAGGCAGAAGCAAAGGACAATCTGCAAGAGCTCTTAGAACCAAGCAGAGAGATAGGCCTCAACTAACCAGGCTATTTTAAAAAAAATCTATATTGTATTTTTATTTGATACCTCTGATCTTTTTTCTAGAGCAATTTCTTTTTTTCTCTCTCTCTTTTTTTTTTAAATAGGCACACATTAAAATTAATATATAACATATAACACAAAGACTGTTAATAGGCACATATTAAAATTAACACATAATATATAACATAAAAGTGTTAATAGGCACATATTAAAATAAACATATATAACACAAAGGTTGCTAATAGGCATATTAATAAGGGCATTTTGGGTGGCACAGTAGCTAGATGGCTGGTCCTGGCATCAGGAAAACTTCTCTCTGGTTGTTGCTCAGTTGTGACAGCCATGTCCAGCCCTTGTTGTCCCCATTTGGCCTTTTCTTGGCAGAGATCTTCCCTAGTGGATCCAGTGGATCCGTTTTGTCAGATAGTCGGAGGTAAAATGACTTGTCCAGGGCTAGGCAGGATGTGAGGCTAGATTTGAATTCAGTTCTTCTTGACTCCAGGTCCTGTGCTCGCGCTCTCTCTCTCTCTCTCTCTCTCTCTCTCTCTCTCTCTCTTTTTGTGAGTGGGTTGGGGAGGAGACATTTATTTGGTCACTCCAAATACAGGATTTGGAGGCACAGGAGTCAAGGGCATGTTACAGTGTGCCTGACCATGGGAAGCACAATGGCAAGTGAAAAGAACATCGACTCTGAAGATAGAGGACTTGAATGAAACACTTGAGTCTTGCAATGTATCCTCCAATTTCTCATCTTTGTTGAAGTAGTTGTAGGAGGAGTTGGGTTGAACTGTATTCTCTTAGTTTCTCCTTTTTCTACTTCTCTTGATTCCTGTTGTTGGAGAGCAAATTTTTTGTTTAAGTCTGTTTTTTTCCTTAGAAACAGATGGAATTCCTCTATTTCATTAAGTGTCCATCTTCTTCCATGGAAAAAAATACTCAGCTTAGTTAGGTAGTTTATTCTTGGCTGCATTCCAAGTTCTTTTGCCTTTTGGAATATCTGATTCCAGGCCCTTCGATCCTTTAATGTTGAGGCAGCCAGATCTTGGGTGACCCTTATTGTGGCATCTCGGTATTTGAACTGTTTTTTCCTGGCTGCTTGTAAAATTTTTTCTTTAGTCTGAAAATTCTGAAGTTTGGCCACAATATTCCTCTGAGTCTTTATTTTGGGGTCTTTTTCAGAAGGTGTTTGATGAATTCTTTCAATGCCTATTTTCCCTTCTGGTTCTATTACTTCTGGGCAGTTCTCTTTGATGATTTCCTGTAAAATAGTATCTAGGCTCTTTTTTTCATCATAATTTTGATCCTCATAGTTGATGATCCTCAGGTTAGCTCTCCTAGATCTATTTTCCAGGTCTGTTGTTTTTCCAAGTAAATATTTGACATTTTTTTTCCCAATCTTTCATTTTTTTGGCTTTGCTTGATTGATTCTTGATGTCTCAATGAATCAGTCATTTCTATTTGTTCAGTTCTGATTTTTAGTGAGTTATTTTCTTCATTAGCTTTTTTTACTTCTTTTTGTATATGTCCAATTGAGTTGTTTTGCGCTATGGAATTTTTTTCCATTTCACTAATTTTTTTTTTTTTTTAGTGAGTTATTTTCTTTTTCCAATTTGCAAATTCTGTTTTCCTGCACTTCTTGGGAGTTTTTTGTCTTTTCCAATTTACATTTTAGGAAGTTGTTGCTCTCTTGCATAGCTTCTCTTTCCTTTCCCCATTTCTCTTCTAGCTCTCTTTTAAGGTTTTTAATAGTCTCTTCTAGGAGAGCCTTTTGTATTGGAGACCAACAATTGTCTGGAGACTGTCTGCTATTAGTCTCTTCAGGATTGAAAAGCTGTTCTTTTTCTGTATAGAAACTATCAATCGTTCTTTTGATTTTTTTACTCATTTTGTTAAAGACTGTAAGGTCTGCCTTCAGGGCCAGGAGGTTACCAGCTTCCTCTGCAGAGCTGTGAAAGGTATATGGATGGGTCCTGCTGTCCTGCCAACTGGCTACAAAAAGCAGGGAGGTACTGGAGTGCTCTGGGGAAGAGTCCCCCACCTGAAAGTAACTCAGGCCCGCAGGGCCGGGCTGGGAAAGTGCCCGCAAACACCCCCCTCCCCCCTCCTGCGTGAGATAACGACTGCCCTGGAGCTAGAAGCTGAGCAGTGAGAGTTTCACTTCCCAAGCCAAATCCCGCCCTGGGGCTGTGGGTATTAGCAGCTGAGCAGTGAATGGATTTGCTAGGCCGGAAGTGTCTGCCCCGAAGCACAGTCAGCTGGGAAGGTTCTATTGCCCCAGGCTGAGCCCCCCACTCTGCTGATTAGAGGCTGCCCAGGCTGTGCCCCCCTGCCGTGCAGATTAGTAACTGCCCCCGCAAAAGCCCCGAACTGCAGGATGAGGCCGCAGGGCTGCGGTAAAGTCTGCCTGAGTCACTTCCGGGTTTGAGGTGTTACAGCCAGATCTCGTTAGGTTCTGGCGTTTTTTAAAGTACCCTCTGTTTCAGGCTTTAACTTCTCTGCCAGTTTACTGCTTTGTAGTCAAGGCAGAGCAGTTAGCCTATAGTAGAGTGGTCTCTATAACTTCTCTAGCCACAGAGATCACCCCCGCCCCTGGTCTGCTCAGGACGCTAGTCTCTCACTGCCTGTGCTAGTCTGTTCCTGGCCCCTCAGGCCAGCTTCCTGCGAACTTCCGGATTGACTTCGGCTGATAAATTGTAGTGTTTCTCATCTTCATGAATTTAAACAGTGAAGAGCTATTTTTGAGGCTGGATTAAATAGTTGGTTATGAGAGGAGCTTTAACCGGGCTATTTTGGAAGGAGAAAATAAACGTTTTTATTTTTACCAGCTGGCTGCATTTTGGGTGATTATTACTCTTAACTGAAACTAAGGCTGCCTCCAGAAAATTTCCCCAAGAAACCTGCTCCCAAAGAGAACCATTTTATTTTAAAAGAAGAAAATCACAACACTGAACTAGCTAATATTTGTTGGTTTTCCTTAAATAAAACTATGCTGAGGCCTATGTGTTTGAAAGTGATAGAGTTGATGGTTATCTAATAGACTCTCCAATATACAAATTTTTCTAGGTTTTGAAGACCCATGTCAATCAATGAATAGCTCCCATTCAAAGGAAACCCAGATCCTCAGTGCTACAAATATCTCTGATACAAGAGTTTTAGAAACAGATGCAGATAGTCTCTCAATTCAAGCAGATATCTAGCTCATACTTGAAGGGCATAGAACAAGGTTGGGATTATGAGGTCAAGACTGAGCATGATGCTACAGGAATCAGTCCTATCCTTCATATAACTCGGATTTTGTATTTCCCATACCCCAGACCTTTTGAAAATCCACATTGGGAAACTTGCACATCAAGATGGATTATTTTAGCTGAAAGGAAAAATGGGTTCTGTTGTCAGAGTACCAGCCCTCGCTTGTTTTTAGAGAGTTTCATAACTAGGTTGTCCATGGGGATGATCGGATCACCCTCCTTTTTTTTTTTTTTTTTTTTTGTTGCAACCATTTATAAAGACCATCATTTCCATAATGAATGATTGGGTGAGGTTTTATAGCTTTGGTATAGATCCTTGAAGCAATTGAAGGCGATTAAACTTTTTTTTTGTTCTTCACATGATTTTTATTTTAAACTTGTACTAATACCACGGTAGCCTTGATTTCTTACAAGGAACTGGACCTTGAGAGTCATGAGTCAGATCCTGATATTCTCAAGGAGAATTCTGAGTAAGGGTAAAATGAGACATTAACTTCTAATTAACTGGGTAAGAGTAAAATAAGCCATTGACCTCTGATTAAGAAGCCTGCATATTTGAAGCCAATCTAGGTGAGTGGGAAACTATCATTAGTTAAGATTAGAGTAACATTTTAGGAAAACTAAGCAATGGGTTCTCCCAGATTGATCCTCCTCTGAGAAACAACAAAAAGCATTATAATATGCAAATATCAAACTACTTTTAGTTTGTTGATGGTTGCTGTTATTAAATAAAGATATCATTTCTACCTAAAAATTATCAGCTTGGGGCATGGTTGCTTGATGGCTAATGTCACCTTCTCTCAAGTGGACCCAAGTTAGAAAAACAGAAAGGATGACTTAGAGGGCTATGCTAGGTTTTTGAGTGAATATCTTGTTGGCATTCATTTCAGATTCATTCATGTGAGGATGAATGTCTATATCCATTCCTGCTTCCTTACATAGCCTGAGCAAAGTTTGGATATTGTTCTTGGAGAGCCGAAGGTACCTGTAGGGAAAATAAAAAAAAAAAAAAAAGATTTTTGTTTGAAAGTGTGAACCAAAATGTCTCAGTATCCTTATACTTTATTGGAAATGTCTCAAGCAAGTTGTGATATCTTTGGAAAGTGCAGACTTTTGCTTTTGAGAAATCTGAGGCTTTTCAAAATGAATGCTATCCAGCTCTTTCTGAGGTGGCTAAAATTGTAAATTGTAGGGATATGTCCATCAATTGGGAAGTGGTTGAACAAGTTAGTGAAATATGATTGTGATGGAATATGTTATAAGAAATAATGAGCAGGACGATTTCAGAAAAAGCTGGAAAGACTTACACAAACTGAAGCTGAGTGAAGGGAGCAGAACCAGGAGAAGATTGTGCAAAGTAATAGTTATATCTCATGATGAACAACTGTGAATGACTCAGCTATTATCAGCAATACAATGTTCAAGACAATCCCCAAAGACTCATGATGTAAAATGCTATCTGCCTCTAGAGAAAGGACTGATGGCATCTGAATACAAATTGAAGCATACTATTTTTCACTTTCTTTTTTGTTTGATTTGAGTTTTCCACACAAAATGACTAATATGGAAATGTTTTACATGATTGTAGTATATATAACTTATATCAGATTGCTTACCTTCTCAGGGAAGGGGAAGGGGAAAGAGGGGAGGATAGAATTTGGAACTTAAAACTTAAAACCCCCAACAAATGTTTAAAATTGTTTGTAAGTATAATTAGAAAAAAATAAAATATTATTTAAAAACCCAAAATGAATGCTACCTTAGATATTGGTATTAATAAGGACACTTTACATCTCAGGATGGTGGATGTGAAAAAGCAGAAGACTAGGACTAAAATGTTGCCTCAGTGACTTTGGACCAATGCTTTACCTTTCTCTGCTTCAGTTTACTCATCTATAAATATGGAGAGCTGAACTAAAGCTTTGTGGTTCCTTTCAACTCTAAATCATACTCATACATAATAGACCTGCGTTGAGGTATGTGTATGCACGTGCTTGTGTGTATGTGTGTATGTACTAAAACTAATATAAAATACATCATCATCATCATCACTTGTTATTTGTGAGAGCTTAAGCAAGTCACTTTCTCCTCTGTTTTCTCGCTTGTAAAATGAGGTTAGACTAGATATCTCTAAGGTTCCCTGACATTTCTCTTTATATGTGGTGTGTACATACATGCACATGTATGGGTATGTAATAGATATACAATAGCAATACATACATACATGGAGAGAGAGAGAGAGAGACAGACAGACAGACAGACAGACACACACACACACACACACACACACACACACACAGAACCTTAGAGGGTGTCGAGCCTAATTGTCTCATTTTACAAGTGAGGAAACTGAGGAGCAGACAGACAGACAGACACACACACACAGAGAACCTTAGAGGGTGTCGAGCCTAATTGTCTCATTTTACAAGTGAGGAAACTGAGGAGCAAGTACCTTGATTAAACTCCGAGGCTATAATTACTCCCACTACAAGGATGACAAGGAATTACATACAGATTTCAAGATTACAAAACCAAACTCACACATGACCTTATTTAAAACCCACGAACATTCTGTGAGTTTGGTGCTGAAGATATTATTAACTCACATTTTAAAGTTTAAGAAACTCGGGTCCAAGGATGTGAAGACTGTCTCAGAACACAGCTGCTAGTAAGCATCAGTTATATAGATTCATGCTCCCCATTACTAGCTCATCTTCTGTCACCATGATCCCCTCCCCTCTCTCCTCCCCTCCAGAGCTATCAGCCCCCAGCTTTGTAATGAAAACCTATCATATTTCCCCAAGTAAATGAGTTTCCTCTAGAGATACAGATAAGTCTGCATTAAGCAACAGAAGAGGAAATGTCAAATTTCATGCCATTTCTCCCAAATAGAATAAGCCGCTCCTCCCCTGCCGACCCTTTTCCAGCTAACTCGCCACCATTCATTCTCCAGGGTCCAGCCTTTCCAGAAAGAGGTGTCCTCTATGCACAAGCTAGGTTGCCTTCGCCTGCTTCCATAAGGCCATCTAGTCCAGTTTTTCAGAGGAAGAAACTGAGGCCTGGGAGCAGAAGTACCTTGCCCAAAGTTACATAGTCTTTCCCGTGGCACAGGCTACAACATGTACCTGTGGAATTGAAATCGCCCTCCAGGAATCTGACGGACCGGCTGGATTGATTTTGTTGGTGACCTCAAAACACTTTGGGCTACTTCTATTTTAAATAAATGTGATATATGGCTGAGCCAGGAAAGTCTCTTCTTTCCTGGTAAATGGTGGACCAGCCCTGTTAATGGGCTGTTGAAGTGATAGTGTGAATACTAAGCAGCCCTCAGTGGCTCTCTAACTGGTTCCTAATGAGTTAAACTGAATCGCATTCATTCATTCACGTAACAGATCCTAGATGAGTCTCGTGTGTGGTACTAACTCTCTCAGGCACCCCCCCCCCCCCCCCCAGCTTCTCTGTCTGCCTCTTGTCTCTGTCTCTGACTTTCTCCCTCTCTGGAAGAAAATGGAAGATGTGGCCTTGACCCCCAGAAGCTTACAGTCAGTTGGGTTGAGAAAAAGGCACACCCAGGCAGTCAGAAAACTGTTAGCAACAACACAAAGTTTAAGTGCTCAGTGATAAGTAGAGACCGTGAGGGATTCAGTAAAGGGAGTTAAAGTTAGAACACCCTCCAGACAAAAATTCCCAAATTTGGGGAGCAGTTCAGAAAATATGACTCTGAAATGAGAGGAAATGTGTGAAATAACAGAAAGACATGGAGTTCAGAAGAAGTCTGGTACTGAAACCTGCCTCTGACATTTAATGGCTATGTGACCGTGATGTACCTCTGGGCCTTAGTTCCTGTATCTATATAACAGAGACGGAAGTAATATCTTCCCTGCACAGAGATGGTGTGACAATCAAGCGAGGTAATGTATGCAAAATGCTTAGTAAACCTTGAAGCCTTTATACATGTCTGCTATTATTTTTCACTGAAACTAAAGACGGCAACTAAGTTCCAACATGGACCAGCAGAAACAGTTACTCCTCTGGGCCGGATACCCGGCTCATCAGGTAATTTTTTGATAATTAGTTCAATTCAACCCAACAAGCATTTATAAAGGCCTGTGATAGGGGAGCCTCTGGGTGAGATATTAAAGATACCAAGAACAAAAAGTTGGTGCTTGCCCTTGGGGAGCGTCCTCTGTACCGGTACGAGACAAGTGAATCCATGATACATATAAAGCCAGGAATACTAGGAAGGCGTGTCCTGCATAGCAGGCACAAAGCATTTTGTTCCTCTGCCATATACCATAATAAACTGACCTTCTAGCTTTCAAAACAGTTCTGACGAGTTTGATTACTATGATTTGATTTTGTATACCCTGATCATCCCTGGGTGAATGAGTGAAATGGGGCTCTTAGATCAAGGCTCATTTTGCATATCATCAGCCTTCTCCGAGCTCACACTTTTTAACATCGTAAATATCAGAGGCAAAGAAGGCTTTCTGGAAAAAGGAGGTTTTGACTTTGGCCTTGGAAGACTGGGCCAAACTTGATCAGACACACAGGAGTGGGGGGAGCACTACTGCATCTAGGGTGCCCTGAGATCATGAAATTGAATAAAAACATAAGCATTTATGTGTATCCTGTAAAAGAGACTAGAGAAGGAAATTATAGTCAATCCTCAAACAATAAATAGGACCTTTCTTTCCAAAAGTTAATTCCACTCACATAATGTCCAATGATTGGAAGCTGATTACCTGGGAAGAGCAATATTTTATAGTAGAAAGAGTTTGAAGTCAATGGACTGGGACTCAAATTAAAGCTTTGATGACTCTTGTTTTTCCATATACACAGTGAAGAAGGGCTTTGATTAACAAAAAATACCTAACTTTAGTATAATAGCACTTTCAAGTTAATGGTTCTATTTTATTTTTTAATAATTTTATTTTTCTTCCAAGTATACATCAAGAAAAATGTTAAACATTTATTTTTACAAGACTTGGAGTTCCAAATTTTTCTTCCTCACCTCTTCTAAGGATGGTAGGCAATTTTAAATAGTTTATACATGTAAAACTCATTTTCATATTGGTCACAGTTGTGAAAGAAGATACAGATCAAAAGAAAAAATATGAGAGAATAAAGTAAGTTTAAAAATGTGCTTTGATCTACATTTTGTGTATAACACTTTAAGGTATTCAAAGTGCTTGATTTTTATTACCTTGTTTGAGTTTTATAACACCTCTGTGAACTAGATAATGTTATTTTCATCTCTCTTACTCAAATGAAGAATCTAAGGCCCACAGAGTTCATGTGACTTTGCTTATTATCACACATGGCCTCTAAGTATCTAAGGTAGTATTTGGACTCTAGAACTGGAACTCTCTGTACTAAACCATGTAAGGCCCCCTGAAAGATATACATAGGTTAGATGGATTAGATGATGCTTAATCTAGCTAACTCTGGAATAATTAGATCATTTCAGGAGCAAATAGCACTTAGTACTAAAATAGCAATTCTCTATTAGTTCTCTAAGTGAAGTTCTCTAGTACAGTTCTCTAAGTGAAACACAGTAGTAGGAATATAAAAAAAAAATTATGCTTATTATAGAAACTAGAACATTAAAACTGGCCAGAAACTGGTAGTAGTTAGTTAGAGGCCTAGCAGAACTCAGCAATAATATCTTAGTTGGAGTCATTCTAGAGTCTGGTAAGAACTTATTCCTCTATATAGCAGAAATTCTATATCATGAATGTCTCTTAGATTTCCTTTAGAATCACCACTTTCTGTGAGGTACTAAACTATCAGCTGCCAGCTTCTCCACTGACACCAGATTAAGCAAGAGTCCAGGACTGGCCTTCCGATTTATATAGGCCTTCCAATTCATGGTCCCAAAGAATGTTTGTTTGATTGAATTGGAGATCACTCCAGAAATGATGCTTTCAAGACTAGTCATTTTCAGTGATTCACACACAGTAAGGTAAGGAAGGATCAGTTTGTCTATCTTTTAAAGAAGTCAGCCACGGAATCCTTTGTCAGGAAGACATTTAACAGTAATCTCACCTAACCCTCTCCCTGAAACTTAAATCCTCTCTCTTGAATCTCTGAGGAGAGCAGTGAGCCTCTTACTTGAGAGGTTCAGTGTTGAGGAATTTGATTTCTCTTAAGGCAGCGCATTCTTCTGTTGAAAAGTTCTGATTGTGAGGAGTCACTTCCTTACACTGAGGTAATACCATATTCTGATTTTTCCATCAAATTTTCATACTCTTTAGGACCAGGCAAAATAAATCTATTCCTTCTATTAGTCTATCTGTCAGGCCATTCTTGGGTTTTCGTTTTTGTTTGATTCAGGGTTGTTTTTTGTGTGTAGTAATTTGCAAAGGAAAAGATACCTAGGCCCATTGTCCTATTAGGGATTCAATTGGCCAATGAAACCACTTTATCAGGACTCTGGCTATCAGTGTCCACAGCAGTTTCCATGACAAACTGTTCCCTATCCCCAGTTTCCTCACCTACAACTCAGGACTTCCTCGGGCTTCAACAGTGTGGAAGTCTCTGGCTTTATATATGGAGTCTTATCAATTAAATTCTTCATTTTTCGATCATATGCCTGTAAACCAGATGAAGGGTCTATCATCTTTGAAATCTTACGAGAAGAAGAAAAGGTATCTTGCAGAAACTGGTTAACATTAGGATCCAAAGTACTCCTACGTAGGATGCTCAGCCGTGGGGTTGTTGATATTACAATTTCTGGCCCATCTAATTCTGAAGAGGAAGAAAAAAGTAAGAAGAATCTTAGTAGCATTTATTTCTGGAAGAGGTTTACAGAGAACTTTCCTTAAGGTGACCCTATTAAGTATAGGCTGAACCTTATCTTAGATTTACAGACAAGATAACTGAGTCCCAGAGAAGCCGTTTGCTTAGGGTCATACAATAAGTGTCAGAGCTGAAACTCAAATTTAGGTCTCTCGATCTTTTTCTACTTTATCACATAAAATATAATAATCTTTGTAATATGCCATTAGGGGATTGGGGTGGGGATGAAGGAAAGAAGGGTGGTAAGAGGTAGAGACCCCAACAGAATTTTAATGAGAGAAAATCCTTTGATAATTGTTCCTCAGACTACCCTGGATAATTATCTCTTCTTACTGAGTCTTGTTATAAAACGAGGGGAATTGAACTAGAGTTTCAATGGCTCCATCCAGTTCTGAAACTCTGTTTCTATGAGCTCTAGCTTCCACTTCTCCAAGGACTTCAGTATGGTATAGCATTCTTCAGCTATAGATGGAACTCACAGTCAGTCTAGGAAGCAGGATGGTGGAAAGAACATATAAGAACAAGATTCCTGTGTTAAAGTTGCAGTTATTAGCTTTTAGCTGTGTGTCTTTGGGTAAGTAACATCTTCCTGTGTTCCTCAGAATTTCCCAAGTAAATTGAAAGCACTGGAGTAGGAGATATCTAATGTCCTTCTAGTTCTCATGGCCTTTGAATTATGTGAGCAGAGCTGGCTTTTAAAAGGTATATATTTAAAAATGTATTAGAAACTGTGGAGCTACCATTTAAAAAGAAATCTTTGTGTCAAAAGAGCAACAGAGGAAAAATTTTAAAACCTTCATGGGAGTGGCCATCCTAAGTAATAAATCAGGGCCAATCTACCTCCCCCCACCCAAAAAAAACAAACATTAAGTATCTACTGTAATTGTTTATATAATACTGTTATTGTGTACGTAATACACAATGCTAGGTACTCAGGACACAAAGAACATTTAGGGGGCAAGCTCAGAATGTCCTGGATGAAAACCATACATTTGTTATTATTTGTTACTTTTTTTAGAGCTGGAAAGGATCCCTCAGACCAGGCAGAATCTGAAAACCTGGCTCTCAATTCTAACTCTGCCATTTAATCCCCCTGTGACTTTGGGAAAATCATTTAATAACTGTGGGTCTCATTGAATTCATTTGTAAAATGAAGGAATTAAATTAAAAGGACCTTTAATATCTCATATAGTTCTAAATCTATGATGATGATTTAGTCCAAAACTCTCCTTTAACTGAAAAGGAAACTGAGTCCCAGAGAAGGTATAAGATTCAGACAAAAAGAAATAAGGAGTTAATGGTGGGGTTGAGACTAAGGTTCAGTTCTTGTGATCCTAGTCTTGTGTTTTTCTGTTGCAGCATGTCACCTCCCGTGCAGCCGTAAAAGAAGTAGTAGCTGGTTGATATTATGGGTCGCCCGAGAGCAGAAAGTGCAGTGTACCTTGGGAAACTGGAAGATGTGCCTTCATTTGAAACTGAATGAGAAGACAGCAGCATGGTACATGGAAAGAGCTTTTCTCCATAGTTTGAGAACGAGGATTCAGATCCCATTTTTGATGCCCTTGGGTAACCCAAGTTAAATCTTTCTATAACAGGATTGGGAAGGAAAGTGAGACTAGGTAGTCTCTGAAATCCTCCGTGATTTTTCAGGCCCTTTCTAGGGTTGGGAAAAGTAGAAATGTAGAAAAAATAATCATGGTTCTGACCTAAAACCAATAGTAGTGAGGCCTGTTGTATTCCATGGGCGTGTGTCTAAGACAAAACAGAACCTCTTTAGATTTATCAAAACTGGTGACAGTAACCCACTTCTGGGTTTACATGGATACTAAAGACACTTCTAGAAGGAATCTAAAAAGCATTGCTGAGGAATATGACGTCCTGGGCCAGAAACTGAAGGATACAGGAATATAAGATTGTTGTTTTTCTCATTGTAGTCCATTGAAGGCAAGGGATGCTGAAGATAAAAACAAATTTGGAAGAGAGTAACTGGTGTCTAAGAGAAAGATTTAGATTTCTGGATCAGACGTTGCAATATAGTGTGGGCATCTTCCTGACTGGAGATGATATACATCTCACACATAAGTTGGTAAGAATATATATTTGCCAGGTGTCTTGTAAATCTAATTAAAATAGATCTAAAATATTAATGATCAGGGAGGGAGAAGACTTTAGATTTGGGTAGCATTACATATTAAAAAGATATAGTCATGTGAGGAAATCCAGGAACTAGAGTGTGGAAGCATGATTGAGAGTAATTGAAGGTCAATGGAGAAACAATTGATTTTGTCATTGGAATATACTTCAGATCAAGTGGACAGAAAGAAGAAATTGATGAGTTTGGGAAATAGATCAACAAACTTGTCACAGAAGCATGATATAGTAGTGATGGGGCTATAAGTAGTATCCAATTATCTGCTAGAGCTCCTTTTCCCAAAAGCCAAACAGCTAATAACTTCTTAAGTGATAGTTTCATCCTTTAAATTTTAGAATAGCTAACAAAGGTAAACTCTATTCTGGATCTGATTCTCACTAATAATGATGAAAAAGTTGCTGGAGAGGAAATAAAAGAAACCTAGGGAGCAGTAACCACCCATCTGAGAGTTCGTGATACAGAATGTGTGAAAATCTGGGCATAGTCTGACATGTACTTTTGATTTTGGAAAATCAGATCTCAAAATATTCAGAAAAAGAAAGGATCCCTGAACTAAAATGTGTCAGGGGCAAGTCAGATCAAGAGGATGGGGATGCTTGGGAGGGATGTTCTGAAGACATAAAGGGAAACACTTTTAATGATGAGGAATAATGGGATTTGCTTGAAGATACTTTTGTGTCTGAGCAGGGAACTCAACAACTAATTTGGGCTACAAGAAGAAATGAACAAAAGATAGAAGCAAGACCAGATAACAGAGAATGAATATAGGTATGGAATTGTCCTGAAGAAATACTATCAAGAATGCTAAAGCTCAACATGAGCTGAGGCCAGTGAGGGAAGCTAAGGATGACAAAAGGGTTTTTTTGGGGGGATGTGTGGTGGTGGGAGGAAGAAAGAGGAGAGGTATCAAAGAAGAAATAGAACCATTACTCAGGGTAGATAAAAATCATAATTGACACTGGAGAAGAGACATGATTGCTCAACTTTAAATTCATTTTTATTTTCTCTGAAGAGAGAATAATTTTATGTTGTACATTATAAAATAAATACGATTAATACAGAGTTGATACCCAAGATAAGTGAGGAGATAGAAAAAGAGTATCTGTTTCTTCTGAATTCATCACCTGGGACCCCAAATGGGTCCCAAAATAATTGGCAGATATGATTTCTGAGCCACTATCAAAGATATTTGAATAATCATGAAAAATAGAAGAAGTACTACAAGATTAGAGAAATGCAAATGTTGTTTTAGTTTCACCTGGCTACAAATTAGCCAATTTGACTTTTCTTCCTGAGAAGATTCTTGAAGGGGTGGTTGATGAATATCTAAAAAAGGAAGTAGGGATTTCCAAGGAGCCAAAATGGCTTCATGAAAAACAATCCTTTTTTTTTTTTTTTTTTTTTTTTTTAATGAGATGACTCTACTAGTAGAATGCTGTGAATATAGTTTATCAAAATATCAGCAAAGCTTTGGATAGTGTTTCATATGAACTAGTTGAGAATGTGGAGAGGTATAGATTGGACCATAATATGATCAGATGAGTTTGGGAGTGATTGGATGGCTAGAACCCCCAAGTAGTTGTCCATGGTTCAAGGTCACCATGACTAGAGATCTCCAGTGGAGAGTCTCAGACTCTGGGATTGACCCAGTGTTTTTTTTTTTTTTTTTGTAAATCAACAACTTAGATAAAAACCACAGATGGAGCATTTATCAAATTTGCCAAAAATGTCAAAATTAGGAGAGCATAGCTAACAGTGGACGCCAGATCCTAAATATCTTAAATATTAGAGCATTGGGCTGAATCTAATTAAGATGAAATTCAATGAGATTAATGCCAACTCATACACTTAAGTAGAAAAAAGGTGGTTTAAGGGATCATGCAGAGATATTAGCTGTTCTCAGAGAGACCTTGGGGCTTTCATGGACTCTGTTAGCAATATCAAGTGGCTCATGCCATCTTGGGCTGCATTATGTGGGGAAGAGCTTCCAGGAATAGAAAAGTGATGATTTTTGTACTTTGCCCTTGACGGATCTCATCTGGAGATGTGATTGGTTCCTAGTGCTGTGGTTTAACAATGACTTTGATAAAATGGATTATGTTCAGAGAAGGGCTCTAAATCTATGATATATAAGTACCAGTTGAAGGAACTGAGGATGGTTAGCCTGAAAAGGAGAGGACTAAGAAGAGGGCAGGATAATTTGTGATCTCCAAGCATTTGAGAGGCTTTCTTGTGGAAGAGAAATTGTATTAGTTCTGTCTGTTCTCAGAAAGCAGAGCCAGGAACAATGGTTGGAAGCTGCAAAAAGGAAAATTTGGATTTGATGTCAGGAAAAGCTGTCTAACATTTATATGTGTTCCCGCAAGCCTTGAGACCTTGGTGGTTTTCAGGAAGAGGCTGCAAGTCCCTTTGAAGATGTGTTGTGCTGGAGATTCCTTTGGTGTATGGGTTTAGCTACCTGGCTGCTTGGGTCCCCTTCCAACCCTGACATTCTGTGACTTTTGTCCAGGCCCTCTCATTTTACACAGGGGGAAACCTGAGGCCTACGGAGGAAATGTCACTTGTCCAAAGCCATATAAGGAGTTAGTGAATGAGCCATATCTTTTCTGGTTCCTCTTCTAGTCCTCTAGCTATCATATCACAGCCCCTCCCTACTGGGATTGATAGGAACCTCCCAAGGCCATGTGGTTGCTCTAATTCCCCTCCTCAAGTCTAGAAGTCTATTCTCAGGATATTTTCTCTTTGATAATAGGAACTCAAAACTCAGGGCCCCAAAGAACCAATCTAAACAGGCCTTTTCCTTCCTGGCTTGGATTCTCTTCTGAGAACTTGAATCACTGTATTTCTGGAAAATAACTTCTTTAAGTTTGCTGAACATTTTGCCTCTTCCTGAACATTTGGTTGTTGGGGGGGGGGGGGAGCAGGGAGGACGGGTTAGGGGGAAGACTGGAGGAAAGTGGTTTCTGACCCAGTGTTTGCTAGCATCCCTCTAAATTCAGAGTCCATCATTTCTAAAGGAAGAGGAAAGACCTCCCCACTCTGGAGCCCACGTGGTTCCCTGCTTTTGAAGATGGAGGCAGCTAGAAGGGCTGAGAGCTGCTATATAGGTCAAATCAGAGGAGCCCTGTGAACTCTCAGGAGGAATGTGGCTGCTTTCCTCCCACCACTGTTTTGACAAACTTCTGTTCCCCCTTCCCTGTGGCTGTGGGAGTCGGCCACTGCACCTGCCTTCTTGCCTCTAGCCTTCTTCCCCAATGCCCAAGGGCTCCTGCCTTGTGGGTCCCTTTGGCCCTCACTGCAGTCTCCCTTCTCAGCCTGCCTCTGGCCTCAGGCTGTCAGCTCCTTATCCTATGCCTTCTGAGGTGGCAGAATTCCCTTCCTTCATTTATATTGTCACCTTGCAGGTATTTATAGATTGCAGTGTGGTCCCCTCCCCCCTTCCCCTTCCCCCCCGGAGTCTTCTCTTTTTAAAAATGTTATATGCCCCAGTCTTTTCTGTTAGAATGCAGACTTAAATTGAGAGATGAGATGGGAGATAAAGACTAAGAAAATGATATTGCTTATAACCTGTTTTTTCTTATTGGTGCTCGGAAGAGGTCAATCAAGAGAGGCTGCTTTCTGTTTTTAATTTGTTTTGTTTATTTTTGGGAATCCCCCCACCCCTGCAATAGTCCTTAGGACATACCCCCCCCACACCCCTCCCCACCCCCCTCACCCCGGCCCTCATTCCTACGCCCTCATTCCTACTTGAATGGCCTCAGTTTCGAGGAAAATTTGCCAAGGTTCCCTTACCTTGGGCTTTTTTGAGGACTTAGAATTATAGCCTCAGAAAATGTTTAGCAATAATAAAAATAATAGAATCTAGAACTAGAAGGGAAATTAGAGGCTATCTATTCTAATCCTTTTATTTTACAGATGAACAAACTGAGGCAAGGGGAGGTGAACTGATTTGATTCAAATAATAAATTTCATAGCCAAGAAGTGAACCCAGGTTTTCTTACTACAAATCCATGGGAAGTGAGCAAAGGTCACAGACCAAGTTAGAGATGGAATCAGGACTGAAAATTTAGGTCTCCTGAGATACTAGATCAATGCTTTTCATGGTATGTCATAACACTGGATTTGAAGTCAGGAGACCTACATTCAAATTCTGAATCTGCATTTTTTACTTCTGGGATTTCAAAACTATGCTTAAGAGGAGAAACCAAAACCAAGCAATTGATAAGGGAGACTTCAATAAACAAATAGGACAGTTTGGATTCATGTAAAATTTGAAATTTTTTAAAAAGAAAAATTATTTCCACTAGAAAAAGACTTCTATTGAGAGACTTCTGACAAGATATATAGGTATCTGACACAAATATATAAGATTAAGCAATCATTCTCTAAAGGAAATGTTTTCAATGAATATGAACATCCCTTTTTTTGCATCTTTGATAGTTTGGTTTTTTCCAATGACATATAAAAATAGCTTTCAATGTTCATTTGGTAAAATTTTGTATTCCATTTTTTTCTCCCTCCTCTTCGCTCTCCTCCCTAAGACAGTAAGCAGTTTGATATAGGTTATAGGGAACATATGGTTTTAAAAAGAAGAAAGGCAATTGTCAAGAGTCAACTGAAAAAACTCGTTGCTATTAATAATAGGGGAAATGTGGAAATTAAAACAAGTTTCAGGTTTCATTTCAAAGAAGCACAATGGCAATGATGAAGCTGTAGATGGAAGGCACATTAATTCACAGCTGTGAATTGGTTTCTAAAAGAAACAATTTAGAATAATTGAAGAAAATTGATCCAGCAATCCCATTCTGGAGTATATACCCCAAAGAAGTCAGTGATGGACAGAAAGGTCCTATATATGCCAAAATATCAGTAGCAGCACTTTTCATGATAACATAAAATTAAACAAAGCAGATACATATAAATTGTGGAAAGGCTAAAAAATTGTGGTATACAAATGGAATGCAAGAGAAATATTTAAGAAATAGTGATAGAAGAAAGTAAGTATCATAATTTCTTATGATTGGTCATTGCACTTAATCTTCCCATTTTCTGAATTCCTTTTTTCACTATTTCTTAAGATATTATCTATCTTTCATTGCATTGATCTATCACAGTACCTCTGACATTTAAAACAATATAGAATTCAGAAAATGAGAAGATACAGTAACTGATACAAATAAAGGAGAACAAGATCAGGAAAACAAAATTTTACATATAAAATGATTAGAAGAATGTAGTGAAAACATGCTCCTATAAGCAGTGAATTCAGATTAAATGATCAGTCATGTAGAAGAGATAATGATATTTCCTAGGAATCTAGACTATTTTAAATAACATCACTTTGTTAGTTGGTTTGACTTTACTATTTTTCTTTGTTACAAGGGAGGATTCTGTGGAAGAGGGTGTTTCTTTTAGAAGTTGAATTTGCAAATGCATATGGATAATAAAAAGCATTAGTAAAACTTCTCAAATAATTGCTACCTATGAGACCTTGAATAAGTAATTATCCATTTCTGTGCTCAGTCCCACATCTATAAAATGAGGGAGAAGGGCTGAATGAGATGAGCTTTAAGGTCCCTTCTAGTTCTAAATCCCATAATCCTCACTACCTTTTTCCCTATCACATATCTCAACCTTTTTGTTCACCATGTGCTGGATACTTTTTGACAAGAGTAAGATTTCTGGGGTGTGGTAGGACCTAGATCTGACAGAATGGATGATATAGATATATAATTTAGAATATAAGCAAAGTGCCGTATAATGCATTGAGAACTGCAGGCTCCAAGTGAGAGGCTTCCTCAGAAATGAGCAATAAAATCAGAAAGTGTCATGCTCTGAAAGAGATAGTAATGAGGGTCATCCTGGAGTGACTGAGATTAGTTAGCCATGCACAGGAGACACCTTCCCTTGGAGACAGCTTATAAATGTGATGTTGATAAAGTAAGAGGCATTTCCTAAATCTGAAATGACTTTCTAAAAGAGAAACAGCTATTGATAAGGAAAGATAATACCATAATCTTGGAAAGAGTAGAAAGTTAATCATGAAGAAATGTAAAGATAGAGAAGACTTTGGTGACTGGGAAAGAAGGTTTAAAAAAAGAAAATAAAAGAGTCAGCATCTGTTGTTCAGTCAATCAACAAACAGTAAGTAATTGTCATGTGCTAGGCGCTTACACTAAGTTGTAGGGATATAAAAGGTAAAAGTCCCTATTTTTAAGGAGCTCAGTCTATTGGAAGAGACAATATGGAAGGAACTATGAATTAACAAGCAATATAAAAGAAAAGTTGGAAATAACCACAGAGAAAGGGTATTAGAATTAAGGAGGATCAGGCAAGATGTCTCAGGGAAGGTATGATTTTAGCTGGGATTTGAAATCAGCAAAGCCAAGAAAGCAGAGATGAGGAGGGAAAGTTTTTCAGGCATGGAAGAGAGTCAGTGAAAATGTCTAGAGATGTCTTGTTTGAGAAATAGCAAGGAATCCAGTGTCCTGGATCTCAGCACAATGGGGAGGGATGCTGAACTGTCAGATGTCCAAGGGAGAAGGTGATGTGACTGACTAACAAGTCACAACAAAGTGGCCTATTTGCCCACTCATTTCGTATTCTTTTCGAACTTTATGTTAATATCTTTTGCTATTCTCTCTTTTAGATTCAAAGACATAAAATATCAGAGCTGGAAGGGTCCTTAGAGACCAATTAATATCTATTTTATATGTCACATGAGGAAACTGAAATCTGGAGAAGGAAGTTGCTTGGCAAGATCCCTTATACTGAGTTAGAGGAAGAACTAAAGCTAGAGCCCATTCCTTCATTCTTTAGCACTCATGTGTAGGAGAGAAGGCAGTGGGTGAAGTTACTTAAGACTGAAAGAGAAAGACAGGGGGGCAAGAGACTCAGGAGGAGAGTGAAAAGCTGAATTCTTTTCTCAAGGGGTCAAGATGGGGAAAAGAGGATAGCTAACTAGCACAGGATTGATGGTTTGGGGTTGAGGGATTGGAGGTCATGGTAAGGATGAAAACAGGGTTAGGAGTTGCAATAAACTGTGATCAGAAAAGGAAATTTTGTAATTCAAGAACATGGTAGTAGTGCATTTATAGGTGAATAGTATTGCAAGAAAGGCTCAATATGAGACATATGCGAATTTCATGTACTGATGGAAGCAGAACAAGAAGTAAGCAGAATCAGAAAAACAATATGCACAATGATTTGATTAGAGTGATTTAAAAGAAAGAACAATCAACCAAAGCTCAGGACCATGTAATTTTAATGATCAGTGTTGGTTTTAGAGATAAACAAGCGTTTTTCCCTTCTATCTTTAAAGAGGTAGAAGACTACAGATATGAAATGTTGCATATGCAGTCAGACTTGGTCACTGCAAAATTGGCATTTTGAATAACAGTTTTTGTTGGTTACAAGAGAAGGCTCCCTGCATGGCTGGGGAGGGGCCAGGTGGCTAGGGTATGTAACCAGGGGGAAAAACCTGGTATAAGAACAAAAGTTTTTAATAAAAAATCCATTTTTAAAATGGATTTGATTGGGTTATTTTTATTCTGCTATAATGCATCATTGGTTAGCTGTGAAGCTTAATAATACAGATACAAAATATTCTGCAAGCCTAAAGTGCTAAATAGAAGTCAGTTATGATCACCACCATCACCATCATTAACTACTTGGTGCAATTCAGCTCTCAATTTCTGTGATTTGATGAAAACATTACTTTCCCAACATCCCAAGAAGACATAAGCTTTATTACATTTTCCTCAGAAATTAGAGGGAAAGAGGGAAGAGCACAGTAGGATGGCAGTGGATTGCTGAAGACCCTCTTGGCTAATAATTTTCCCTGTTTTTTCCCATCAGCTATTGGGAAAATATATTGGGGCAGCAAGTATTGGTGCTAGAATCAGGAGGACTTGGGTTCAAATTTGACCTCAGACACTAGATATCTAGTAGCTGTGTGACCCTGAGCAAGTCATTTAACTCAAATAGCCTGATTTGAGAGAGAAAGAGAGAGAGAGAGACAGGGGCAACACTAGGTGATATAGCGCATACAGCACCATCCCTGAAGTTAGAAGGACCCGAGTTCAAATCTGGCCTCAGACACTTAATACTTCCTAGCTGTAAGTCCCTGGGCAAGTCACTTAACCCCGATTGCCTCAGGAAAGAAAAAAAAAAAGAAAGAGAGAGAGACAGAGAGAGAGAGAGAGAGAGAGAGAGAGAGAGAGAGACAGAGACAGAGACAGAGACAGAGACAGAGAGGCAGAGAGAATATGTCAATTAAACCCTTGATTCTCCAGAGCAAGGAACTACAAGAGTAAAGTCATGATTCAGGGAAGTTGTTGACATCTTCTAAGAAGAGCTCCCCTCCAAGTTTGGGAGAAAAGGCAAGAATCTTATTTCCACTTACCTCCCATTAACTTCTTGTTTGCATCCTTCAAACTGGCGAGATAGTTGGTGAAAACCCTGGGGACATCAGGATCTGGGATTACTGAAGAGTCCTCTGAGAGCTTTTTCATTTGTTTCAGGGCATTCCTTATGAAGAACTTGGTGTAAGAGAAAATAGAATCATAATTATGGCCTGGGAGGAAAGAGGTCCCAGAATTGTCATTTCATGCCCCTGTTCAAGAGTAAAATCTAAGCAGGAAGATGACCTTCAGAAGGTTCCTTCAACTCCAAAGCTATTCTCTCAGGAAGTCAAGTTCCCAGGGGTTTCAGGAGATACCAAAGGAGTTCAAAGTAAGAGTTGTCTCCACTGCAGCCAGGAATGTGGGCCACCTTTTAGTCTTTTCATTGTTTACAGCCCGAGGAACTTAAGACTTTTCCCTCTCAAAGAAGCAATTATTTGTCACCCTTTTCACAGGCTGGATCTTGTCTGAGTCATACAATAAACATACAAGGTACACATGGTAGGAGGGAGCATCCTCGTTTAACAAGGGGGCCATTGGGCCTTTGGCTTCCCTTGTGAAATTCGTCCATGGAGTAACTGAGAGTACTGCCCATCCCAGGTAATCCCCTCCAAGGAAGAGTCGGGGTTGAATGTATCATTAGCTGAGTATCTTTGAATTCTACCTTCCTAGGCCTTAATACTATCTGTCAAATGGCTTTTATAACAATCTACTTTACAAGAGGTATTGTGCAAGTGGGGAAGTGCTTGGAGAAATGTACTGCAGCATGTACTGGTGTGAGATGGCATCATTAGGAATGAAATTCTACCTGCCTCTGGTTCTCTTTGGGGAGAGGACGTAAGGAGCTGGGAGATGAGAAGGGAAGCTGGACAGGAGTATCTGTGATTTCAGAAGAAAAAAGGGTAAAAGAAATGGACAGATGGATGGATGGAGTGAAACGAACACTTCTCCTAAATGCTCACTGTTACAGATAAAATAGCTTGAGGTAGTCACTGATTTACTGGGACAAAGGGAAGGCTGTCCAAATGAAAGTCTTTTGTGGGTTTCAGCAATAATTTTCTAAGCTTTTTTCCTTCTTGAATCATCTTGTATTCTTGAAGGTACTTTAGATTTTCCAGTGATTGTTTGGTCTTAAGAATCCAGAGAAAAGATGGAACTTAGAAGAGATGAATCATAGGGTTTAGAAGTAAAATTTAGATTTTGCCTTAACTAGTAGAACAATTTAATCCAATCCAATAAGCATTTTTATTAAGTATTTGTTGTGTGCAAGGCACTGAAAGTACAAAGAAAAATCATACAGCTCCTGCCCTCAACTTTACATTCTACTGGGATTGATGTAACGTACAGACTGATTGGTACTGCTGTGATATATGGAAAGTGCTGATTCGGAGTGAGAGGGCCTGACTTTGAATCCCAGTTCTATCTTTGACACTTCTCTGGGTCTCAGTGTCTTCATCTGTCAAGTGAAAGAATTGGACCAGGTTGCCTTTGAGATCCCTTGTAGCTCTAAGTCTGAGTCTAAGCATTAATTAACTAAATTTGCAGAATTGTGGTTTCACCAGTGTAGGGAACTCAGTGAGAAAACTCCTACTAGTAAGTTGCTACAAATCACTACAGGACAAGGTTGATCAATCTCATTTAACAAAGGAGACATTGGACCTTCATCTTCTGTGCAATTTGCTCATGGAAGAACTGAGTCAACTGAGGGCACTGCCCATCTAGTCCCACCATGTAGGAGTGGGGGGTGGAAGGAGGATTAATGGGAAGAGCATGGGCTGAGACACAAGAAATATTGGAATAACTGTTCTGCCCTTATTAGCTGAATAAGAATTTTCCTTATGTCCTGTAATGCAACTCCTTCTGCTCCCCAACATGTAGAGAAAATTACCTGCAGGTAATGTCAGGAGAGACATTTCCTACAGCTCTGATTTCTTGGTGCCAGCCTCAATGAGCAGACCGAAAGGTCTAACCTGACAATTAGAACTGGCTGTCAGTGGCTACCTCAAGCTATTGGATTTGTAATAGTGTGTATTTAGGAGAAGTGTCTACCACATCCATCTGCCTTTGTTCTTCAACCATAAGGTCTTGCAGTTTTCTGGGACTCTAGGAAGTTGTGACTTGCTTAGGGTTCAAGTAGCTTGTATGAGTCATCAACAGGAGTTAAACCTGGAGATGTAGCACATTGAGATGGATAGAAATCGAGCCTCAGAATCAGAAAATCCTGGATTTAAGTTCTGCCATCATCCATGTCTGTCCATGTATACGTGTCTGAGTAAGGATTCACATATCCTATGCGTGTAGTCATATCACTAGGACTGAAAACTTTTAACTTCATTGATCTGAAGAGCAGGCTGCCTTTTGGGCCAACAGTCTGTGTATAGCCAATGGCTGTGAAGCCTTGACTCATGGGTGTCAACAGAGAAAGACTAACAACCTCTTGTGATGTGACTTACGACTTTTTAGATCTTAGTGGTCTCACTTAAATCCTTTTGCTGCTCCAGAGATCAATTACCAAAAATGCCAATTTTGTCCAATTTTTTAAAAAAAACCTTATTGAGTAATATACCAGAAGGGAATTTACTAGGAAAACATAAAAATAAGCTAGGAAAAAGTGGTAAGGGGAAATGCAAATAATTTCATTTCATGTTATGGTCTTTGAAGATATCCTCTTGAGAGATAGCTACAGCTACTATCTATCTCAATTCCCATTACTAAAGATTAGGAAACCTCAGATTCACATAAGGTAAGTGATTTGTCCATGGACACACAACTAGTAAATATCAGAATCAAGACTAAGTCCAATTTGGGTTCTCTTGACCCTAATTAGACCAACATTTTTTACCCCATCCCATTCATGCTTTAATATGAGTTGAGAGATAGTGAAGAGCTTCTTCTACCCCAAAATATCTATAGCTAATGCCCCTTCATAATATACTTTTTGAGTCTAAGAATTGCTTTTTTTGAATTCAAAGATCTTTTTCTTCTTTCCCTTTACTACCTTCCACTCCCATCCTCATGATACCATCAAGTCACTAACAGCTTTTGTGAAAGAGTTCATCCCTCTTTCATAGGGCCGGTAGCACGAGTACTGCTTGCCTGGAAAGGGGAGAGGATGCGTATGGGAGGGGAGAGAGGCAAGAAAAGCTAGCCAGATGTACAGAGACACCACCTCCTCTGTGATACGGAATATGGAAACAGGCAGGATTGTTTAATGATAAGAGGACTGAAAAGGAGATGAGAGCCTGGGATTTAATCTTGGTCCTGTCACAAACTCATGATGAGACTTCCAAGAAGGCATTTGTCTCTTTGGGCCTTGCTTCCTCCATCTATAAAGTTAGGAGGTTGGATCATACGCGGTCTGTAAAGCCCTTTCCACTGGTTCTGGCAAGCAGTCAGCATCCTCCATAGAAAGGAGACTGATGCGGCAGGTATAGGACTGTGCAGGGACAACGGGCCCTGTGTCTAAACACGTCCCCCTTGCACCTTGTGCAGTCTGCTTGTGTTCTAAGGGAGAGCAGGAATGGGGGTCCCAGTCTCAGAACTCTAGACTCTAAGCCCCAGAGGCTCCCCCTCCAGACCTGTCCCATGCTCATACTTGGCTGTTCTCTTTCTTGTGGGACTTTCCTTGCTTCCGTTCCAGCCTCTCCATGATATTTGCAAACTCTAACTGCTTCCTCTCCTTGTCCGTCATCCATCCCGCCTTCTTCCCAGGATCCCAGTGCGTTGCTTTGAGCTCTGAAGCCTTGGTGACTTCTGCTGGTTTTACAAATTGGACGCCTTTCTGCTTGTCTCTTGCTGACCACGAGGGAATGGTTAGTCTCCCCAGAGTATTTGTGTGAGGGGAGAAGGCAGACCATGGTGCCAAGCTTGACATCTTAGTGAAGCATCCCACAATCTCTATTGTCTATATGGGGCCCTCATGGCCAGGGGAGAGCCTAGCAGGGGGGGAATTGTGAGGTCACTTGTGGGACAGCTGCCCAGCTGAGAGGAAGCTGGCCTTGACCTCAAACTCTCCAGGACTTACCCGGGGAGAGGAGGTCTCTGGTCTTGGGGGAGAAAGTGAGGGCTAGATTTTAATCAGCCCATTCCTTTCCTCAAGATTGGGGGTTATCTGTAAGAGTAGATATGGGTCACATGGGATAGGGTGTGAAAAATATCTTCAGGGAAAAAAATAGGACTTGTGCCTCTAGGATTTTCTTCCTCCAAATCCAAAATGATTACTCACATTTGGTATAGCTACACAGCAGTTTGCATATAAGTTCAGTATGGACTGAAAGCTCATTATGAGTCGATGGATCAGTAACAACATAAATGAAAAAGGTTAATGCAAAAGTTAGGCTGTATTAAGGGAGGCAGAGTGTTGTCCATACTAAGAGAGTTCATAATCTCTCTCTCTCTCTCTTTTTAAAATTATATTTTGTTTTTCCAAATAGATGTAAAGATAGTTTTCAACATTCATTTTTGTAAAACTTTGTGTTCTAAAATTTTCTCCCTCCCTCTCTTGCCTTCTTCCTCCTCAAGACAACAAGCAATGATATAGGTTGAATATGTGCAATCCTTTTAAATATACTTCTATATTTTTCACATGGGGCATGAAAAATAAGACCAAAAGGGAAAAAAAAAACATGAGAAAGAAAAAAAAAACCAAACATAAAAGTGAAAATACTATACTTTGATCCTCATTCAGGCTCCATTGTTCTCTCTCTCTAGATGCAAATGACATTTTCTATCCCAAGTCTATTGGAATTGCCTTGAATCACAGCATTTTTGAGGACAGCCAAGTCCATTACAGTTAATCATCACATAATCTTCTTGTTACTGTGAACAGTGTCGTCCTGATTTTGCTTACTTGATCCACACTTGCTAATGTCTCTCTTTTTTGGGGGAGGGGTGGTGAAAAATTGTAATTTATTGAAACTCAACTCAAAAAATGTAAGATGCTGTAGTGTATGAGATATTACACAAAGCACCCTTAGGTGCACATTCAAGTCAAGTAAGAACTGTCTTCCTCCCTCCCCCCAGCCCTCCCACCCTGGGGCCTCAGTATCTGTTCCATATACAATCATTCACACTTAATTTGAAAAAGGAAGCCCCAGTATATTTGATGTATTAATTACACACTTGCTAATATCTCAATAAACCCATCAGTAGTTGTGATCTTGCTCAGTGACCCTGGTCCCCATTGCCTGAAGGCTGGATCTGTTCATATTTTATCCTTCTAAGGTATCCTTGAAGTATCCTTGAAGAGGTTGGAGGGGGGTTTCCAGCCTTTGCCATTGGTTCAAACCCACACCAATTCTGTTCCTCAATTTAAGAAGTTCAAGCACCCAAGTTCCATTTAACCACTAAACAGTGAAATTAGCTTCTTAGGAAAGAATATTTATTTCAGAATACAGCAAAAACAGATCTGGGGGGGACCACAATCTTCCTTACATAACCCTGGTCTCTTGAGATGGTAGTGGGATTGGGTTTATAGTTTAGCTCAGTTTCTAAATAGATGATTCAGTCCCACCAAGTTATGAGTTTAAAGCCTCCTTGTTTTCAGCACATTTGCTTCTCAGGCTTTTCTGCTGGGCCAGCAGTAATATTCAACTTGGAATCCTGCCTCCAGGGTCCCCATAGGATTAAACTCCCAGGTGCCAGCACCTAGAACTGAAAGCAAATCAAACAGACTAAAATGCAAATCCAGTTCTCAGGACCACTGAGCCTAAGGGAATGAGATAAATCGTCTTTTGTCCCACCCAGTGTGATGTCCATGCTGTGGGAGAACATCATCTTCACCTCTGTGGGAGAACTAGAAAGAAAAAAAAATGTTATGCCCTGAATTGTCATATCCTGAATAAAACTATTATCGCCCCCTCCCCTTTTTCTTTACCATTAGGATTAGGAGACTTAAGTGAGGAAAAACCTTGAAACTCTGGCCGCCTTACAATCCATTGTATCATAAAATCCAGGTGCATTATTGATCCTTGATAGGATAATTCCTCCTTCATTTGAGTATTGCCTCTTGCCTGTCTGTCTCCTGCCCTCGACCTTCTTATCTTGACCCTGATCCTGTCAGGATTAAGTTATGATCCTTTCCTGGAATTATGGGTTGTGCGCTCACGCAGTGTCCTCTCCCCCTTTATCTGACTTTGTTTCCCCTATAAGATTGTATACTCAAGTTGTTCTGTTTGCAAACCTAGTTAGCTATAAAAGTTTCCTGCCTCAGTTCCTCAGTATTGAATGATTTTTGAATATGAGTTCCATTTGGCTGGCTAGCCTAAAAAAACTCTCCACATTAAAAAGATTAAAAACTAATCTCTGTCTTGCCTCAGTTTCTCTGGCATTACAATAGTTGGAAGGGTCTCCAGAGGCCATCTAGTGCATCCTTCCATTTACAGATGAGCAATCTGAGGTCCAGAGAGGTGAAGTTGCACAAGATCACAAAGGTAGTGAAGTTCCGAGGTGCCTTCCCAGGTCCCAGGTTCCTCTGACTCCAGGTCCTTTGCTATCTCTTTGTACACATGATCAGATATTTTTAAAATTATGTGCCAGATCTTGTGCTGGGGCAGCCAGGCAGCCCAGTGGATTTAGAACACTGGGTTTGGAACCAATAAGATTTCTCTTCCTTCAAATCTGGCCTTGGACACTCACTACATATGTGAACTTGAGCAAGTTCCTTAACCCTGTTTGCCTTAGTTTCCTTATCTATAAAATGAATTGGAAAAGGAATAGGCAACCCACTCCAGCATTTTTGCTAAGAAAATTCCAAATGGGGTCACTGAACAACAATAAGATATTGCGTTGTCCAGTGGTAAAACAAGATGCCTTGCGAATTAAAAGTTTCCTGTGACCAGAACTCTCAAGCAAAGACCATATGACCATTAGCTGGGATGTGGTGGGAGAGATTGAAGCTCAGGTACATGTTGGGTTAGATTAATTCTAACCAGGCCCTGCCAACTCTGAGAGCCTTTAAATCTTTCTCTTCTCTGCTACTCAGTTCTCTCTCTCTCTCCCCCTTGATCAGCATTCAATATTCCATTAGCAGTGAATTCCTTCTTTGTCTGGCACGAAAGGTTTTGTAGCCTTTCTGCCAATAAAAACCAGCTTTTAAATCCTAAGGGGCCAGTCCCTTTCCTCTGAATATCTTAAAACCAAATGTAAACAATCAGAACCACTTTCAAACAAAGGTATACAGTGGTTTCCTTAAGGCTATTAACACTTTGCATTGCATTAGTTTCTCAGATCATTTCTCATAAGGGTAGCTTGTTCAGTCTCAATAATGGAATGAGATGAATATAACACAGTCCAATTCCGAACAAGGAGAACAGAGCCTGGGAACTGCACAGAGAAGGAAAACTCGGGCAGGATGTATTGGTGGGGGGAGGTGGGGTGCCTGAGCATCCTGAAGAGACTTGGCCCTGAGTAAAGGATGTCAGGGGCCTAATGGTCTTGAAATGAAAGATGGGGAGTAACAAAGACAAACTTGACCCATTTCACAATTTTGCCAAGGGTCAGACCTGTTATTCCTCTTCCTGATATCCATAGATCTTCCTTGCTTCCAGTTCAGTTTAGTAGTTTTCATTTGAAAATATTTATTAAGTTGCAGCTATGTTCAAGGTACAGCACTAGATACTGAGGTAGGGATAACAAGGTGAGAGACAATCAATTTGAAGGTAGATACTCTAGGTATTTGATAGTATAGCTAGTAGACCCTAGGTAATAGCTATTTTTTTCCCCATGATCCTGAAATCATTGTTTTTTTAGGTAGTACTAGCTTGGAAAACTAAGCCCCATGGAGGTTTTGTAATCTGGGCTCCAGTGGAATCATAAATAACACTAATATTGTGATCCTTTGAAGATCCATGGTTTCAGCCTTCCTGGTCTCCCAGTATTGCAGAAAGGGTAATGAATTTGTCATAGGAAGACCTAGGTTCAAATCCTAATTCTAAAACTTCCTGTGGGATCTTGAACAAAACTCTTTAATTTTCCTGGGCTTCAGTTTGTTCTTTTGCTTAAGTCTCAAGGTCCCATAGATGATTTCTAAGTTCACTTCCAGATTCTAAATTGTATGATTCCTCCATAGATGACTTCATGACCCTCATTTTATGTGCGGCCCAGAGAGCTTAAGTCTCAAGGTCCCATAGGTAGCATAACTAGGAATATGGACCATGATCATCTGACTCTAATGTTCTTTCTGCTATGCAGTTTGAGGAGTTGAAAACAGTCAGCATTTATATAATACTTAAGGCTACCAAGTGCTTTGCAAACATAATCTCAGGATGATACTGAAGATATATATGACCTCACAACTATCTGGAGCTGAGATTATTCCCATTTTACAGATGAGAAAACTGAAACTCAAAGAGGTGAATTGTCATAAGTTTCCCATAAACATCAGACCCTGGATTTGATCCCAGGCCTTCTGACTCTCAGACCAGTGGGCAATCCACTGTGTCACCGATCTTCAAAAGGAGACCATGTACATGGAGGGGCAAGTTCAGGGGAGTGGGTGGACACTTTCCCTCTGCTTTCCCAAATGTTCCTTATTCTGTGGAACAGAAACGGATGCCAAGTTCACAGCTGCATTAAATTAAAGCTAGAACTCTCTGCAACAGCAGGAAAGTCACTAACCTACAAAGAGTTCTCTAACGGGCCTGACTAGAGAATGACAGGGAAAATCCAGCTCCACCCTGCTAGGCCCAGGCTCGGAGGAGCATAGAAACCAGCAGAGTTGACCTGGAATTCTGTTGGGTTTAAGCTGTGAGCTAGGATGGCATTCTGCACTTGAAAGGTGCAGAATTAAGAAACCAGCTAAGGGTTCAAATGTAATAAACTTAAAGTTAACATGTCAATAGAAAAGGTATGGGTAGCAGAGCAGATACAACCTTAAAATCATGGAATTTAGAACTGGAGAGGACCTTGGAGATGTCCCACTGCCATCCCCTAATTTTCAGTTGAGAAACTGGGCTTAGATCTTATCTAAGATCATACAGCCAAAGCAGATTTTTAATTTGTAGCTCCTGATTACAGACTCAGGGATGTTGCCACTACTCTGAAGCGGCTAATAACGGAGAATTCCACCATCTTGTTCTGAAGATGCTTGGCTTTTCTGTAGTAGGAAACACAAAGTGCTGACCCTCTCATCCTGCCTTGCTCCTGCTGGTGATTCTTATTATGCTATCCATTATACATACGAAGTTATGTAAAACAGTTCCATATTAGTCATGTTCCCCAAAAGGCAAGAAAAATAAAGTGAAAAAAGAATGACTCAACCTGCATTCAGAAGTTATCCGTTCTCTCTCTGGAGGCGTATGGCATTTTTCATCATGAGCCTTTGGAACTGCCTTCCTCATCGTCCTGAGCAGAGGAGCCAAGTCTTTCCCAGGTGATCATTGTTACAGTAGTGCCGTTACCGTGTGCAATGTTCTGCTGGTTCTGCTCACTTCACTTTGCATCAGTTCATGCTTCAGAATAACTACTGAGGGAGGGTGGGGTGAGGAGGAACTTGAGGCAGGGAGACCACAGTCATAGAGGTGAGTGGATGAAGGTAAATTTGGCAATGGACTGGACATGTGGAATTAGGGAAGAGCAAGAGTTGAGGCTGACACCAAAACTGGGAACTTGCGTGACTGGGGGGATGGCGGTACTCTTGATAGTAATAGAAAAGAAGGGTGGGTTTTGGGTAAAAGATGTTGAGTTTGAGATACCTTTGGGGACATCAGATTCTAACTATCCAATAGTCATTTAGCTGTGTGGGATCGCAGTTCAGGAGCATGGTTATGGCCAGATAAATAGATCTGAGAATCATATACATAAAGATGACCATTGAACTCATGAGATCTGATGAGATCCCCAAGTGACACAGCATAGAATAAAAGGGAATGGAGTTTAGGACAGAGCTGGGGAGACATCTACAGTTAGTTGGTGTGACATGGATCAAACTCCAGGAAATGAGACTGAGAAGTGCTCAGGCATCTGGGAGGAGACCCAAGGGAGCCAGAGTCACAAAACAGGGATGAATATTCAGAAGGAGAGAGGTGATCTCCAAGGTTAAATGATGCACAAGGGTTAGTCTGCAATTAAGAGATCATTGATAACTCTAGAGAAAGTTTCTGTTGAATGACAGAGGATTTAGAAGACAGAAGGAGAGAAAATGGAGGTGTCAAGTATGGAGAGCTCATCCAAGGGGGTTAGCTAAGAAAGGAAGGTGTGGTAACTCTATAGAGTAAAAGCTAGCAGAAATGTCTGAGTCCAGTGATGGCTTTTTTAAAAATGGGAGCATACAGAGGAGACCCGTGAGCATGTTTGTAGGTAGCAGTGGAAGAAACAAACAGACAGAGACTGAATACAGAGAGAATAAGCAGTTATGGATAAAAGTAGGGGAAATCTGCTGGAGAAGCTGGGAGAGAATGGGATCAAGGGGATAGCAAGGAGAAGGGCTATCTCTTCATCAGAGACTGTAGTGGAGGAGAGAAGGGGATGATGTCGGAGGAATGGCAGATGAAAAAGGAAGAAGAGGGAGATTTTGACATGTCCTTTTTTCTGATGAAGTGTGAAAGGTGGAAGTGCTGTGGTGGGCCTGAGCAGAGAAAGTTTGGGGCAACTATTGTTTTGAGTGGGAAAGAGAATCATTTAGGGAAGAGTAGAGTTGTTTTGTTGTAATGAGGGTCTGGTTGAGATTAGAAAACATAAGTTTGTGGTGAACCTAATCAGCATGGGTCCCTGACTTCCTCCATTTCCATTCAGCAGCATTTGAGTAGGAAAAAAATGGGCAAGATGGTGGGAGCAATCCAGGGTTGGGATATGATAAGGCGTGATGGGTGATAAGAATATGGGAATATATAAAGTCAGCATAGAGTTGACCTTATTCACCAAGAGGTCAAGAGAGGAAGCAAGAAGAGTATAGTCAGTGCACTGCAGCTGATGACTTGGGAAATAATGGAGGGGGGGAAGGATTGGAGGTCACAATGAGGATGAAGAATAGGGAGGCCTAGAGAACAGAGACGTTAGCAATTCAGCACAGAATAGGATAAATGTGTATATGTGTCTTAGAAATGCAGAGCTAAGGAGTTTTCTTTAAGACTCCAAGTACAGATTCCAAGTGCTGGTCAAGGGCAGGCGAAGTAGTGCCTTTAATAACAGCAATCCTTAAAATCTGTACTCCTTCCTCACATTTTCATTGGAGGTTCTTTTAGCTGCTTTGACATTTAAAGTACTAGCCCCTAGGGGAAGTTTTTCCTGATTCCTTCTTAAAATATTATGGATTGTTTCATATATTTCTTTGTTTTTACTTACTTGATAGTGTCATATCCTCAAGGTAGAATGTAAGTTGCATGAGGGCAAGGACTGTTTCATTTCTGCTATCTCCAGTGCCTAGCGTAGTTCCCTTGGACATGGGGATTCTTAAACAAACCTTGTTGAAATTAATTGTAAAGTTTCAATTTTTACAATTGAATTACAATTTCAAGCTTTTTATATCATATAGAGTTGAAAGAGACCTTAGAAAACTTCTTGTTTAAACACTCTATTTTATAGAAGAGGAAACTGAGGTACTGAAGTAGGGGGAGTTACTTGCCTTAGGCCAAATAACTAGTATTCATTTACATCCATTATTTTATTTGATCTATCAGATTGTAAAGATTTTGGGCCAGAAGACCCTGAGTTTGAATTCCATCTCTGTTACTTTACCTATGTGACCATGGCTATTTAGGTCCCTGGAACTCAATTTCTTCATCTGTAAAAAAAATACTAGCTGTGTTTTAGGATTTCTCTCAACCATCGTGTCTAATAATTTCCTTTATACAGAGTATCTGTTTAATAAATATTTACTGACCTTGTCCTCAAAACCTGAACATCATTGTGAATTATGTAGGACTGGTCTTACCTCTTATTTGACAGATAATGAAACAGTCCCAGAGTTAAGTGACATGTCCAAGATTACAGAGAAGAGATGAAAATTTAGGACCCTTGGTGTCTTTTCCCCCTTGGCTGAAGGAAAGAAGCTCAAATCACAAAGCCCAAAGGAATACTGCAGATATCAAAAAGTACAAAACTTACCTGGATTGGCCTATGCTGGGCCAGGCAATGAAATGTGGGTGAAATCTATAGAGATTTCTGTTCCCTCCATGCAGCTACTAGAAGGATGGTGGTTAGGAGTTTTTATTTTGTCCTACTTTCTGGTATTTTAATACCCAATATCATTGTAATTCACAGGGGTCATTTAAAATATATATTATCTTATTAGAGTGAACTGGCTTCCCTGTTGCTGGACCAAGTTCCATCGAAAACCCATTAAGTCCCTGAAGTCACAGCGTGGAGCCTGAGTCAGTGGAGCTGCCGACAGACATTCCAAGCACTGCATCTGCCCTAGTTTTTGAGGACACACCAAGCAAATGTCTCAATTAAGTCACTGAATGAATGTGTTAGAGAATGTTCCACAATTTACAGATTCGGAAACTTACTGTCTCTTCTTGGAGGGAACATCCCTTCCAGGTCTGGGAGCAGAGGGAGGATGCTGTTGTCCTTGGAGGGGTTCTGGGAAGATGGGTCCCAAAGGCTGGCTGCGTCTAACAGAAGAGGGTCAGGGCTGAAAGCTGGATATTTTGAAGGTACGTGTGTGACACACAATAATGGATACTGAAAGAACATTGCCCTGGTCTCAGTTTCCTCATTTATAAAGTGAGTTCAGAATAGATGATTTCTAAGATCCTTTGTAGCTGGGATATTTTGTACTAGGGTCAGTAGAAATAGGGCCTGGATTTGAAGGATTTGGGTTCAACTTCTTGACTCAGTGACTCAAAGTCACTGAGTGATTTTGGGCAAGACAAGGTTTCTGGAGTTTAGTTTCCTTATCTCTAAATGAGAGGTGGAGCATTGAAACTGGTAATCTCTGAGGTTTCCTTTCACTTGAAATCTGATTTTAAGTTAGGAAACCAGGCTTGAATTTGACAAGATAGGTGCGCATGGGCAAGTCATTTCATCTGTGAGCCTCTGTTTCTTAATTTGTTAAAAGAAGATATTCCCCGGGCCCAGTCTTCCCCATAGAAGAGTATTGTGTTAATCTAATGAGATGATGCATTTGAAAATGTATTGCAGAAAGGAATCTTAGTTCATGTGGGGCTGCCATGACTTAGGAGAGGGTTTAGTCTTATGGTTGCCCAAGATTTCAATGTGTGATTTAATGAGTGAGTAGTAACTGCTGGCCCCTTCCTGAAGTGCCCACCAGGCCTCCAAGATCCCTCGACCAGGGCAGGGATGACTTTGAAAAAGAAACTCAAGTCAAATCTTGTTGCAATACAGCTTCTCCCCTGCCTTCGTCTTACGTTTTTCACTCACAAAATGGGATTTCTAAGGGGAGAAGACAAAGGAGAACCTGCACCATATTTGCCTGGTTGGGCCATCAAGTAGTGCTTGCTGCATCTGCCAGCAAGTTCAAACGAGGACTTAGTTACTTTTGTCAGTCCCCCCTGGGTAGGCACATGCCTTGTAGGAAATAGAATCTAAGGACATTAGAGTTCCTGACCTCAAGAGCAGAGTAACTCCATTAAGTGGAAAGGTTTAGGAGTGACCATAATGAGCTAGTCCCAAATCATACCTCCAGGGGGCCGTCTGGCACATCCCAGCCCCTGAGCTCCAACTTCCTTTCCAGCCTAATTATTATAATTGTAATTTAAATAGGAATAAAACCCTAGATCTCAAGGGGCCGGAGGAGGGAGAGTGTGGATCTGCAGGAAAGAGGACACGGCACTCGGAGAACGATAATTAGAGACGATTTAATTTCCTTCTGTCCAGAAGGAGATTGTCCTAATAGCATCTCCATTCTTAAAAAGCCGAAGAATGAAGCTGGCGTTTCTCTCTAGGAAAAGGCCTCCCTGGTGGGGGACTGGGTAAAAAAAGAGGTTACTCGAACCTTAAATGTATTCTTCAAACGGTCAGAGTTCTCTGGTCCCATTGATGGTGAGGATATTGAGATTTATGAAATTCTAGGGGCCCAATGTTTTTGTGTACGTTACTTGTTTTGAGGGTAAAAAGAAACAGGTGACTAGACCTCAGGTGACAATATTGGTATATCTAAATATAGTCTGTCTATATAGATATCATCTTAATTTATATCTATATCTATCCTATATGATCTAAATTTAGGATGAAGGGATGAAAGATTTAGAAATGATGTCCCAAAAGTCATTGTGCAGTTTTAAGCTTTAATAGCTTAAATATTTTAAGCTTAATTAGCTATAAGAGCTCAAACTATACCATGACTTTTGGGTCACACTATATAGTTATTATGTATCTTGCAAAATGATACCTTCCTCAAGCTTTGACTGGCTGTGCTATGGCAGAGAGCTATCATGAGATTTGCTTTTTTTCTTCCCCTTCAAATTTTAAAGCATTGTATTAATATGTAGATTGATGACAATGTGCAATACAAAAATAAATGCCTTAGAGGTATATGCAATATTTCTCTATAGAATATGATGGCTTTAGGATCAGAAATAATCATGGTATAGTGGAAAGAGCCTCAGATCAGGCATTTAAAGATCTTACATTCTAGTTTTAACCTTGCTACTAATTTCCTGTGTGACCTCAGCAAATCTTTTAATGTCTTCAGTTTTCAGTTTTCTTATTTGTAAAATGAAGAGTTTGTATTAGATCATACCTAAAGTCCCCCTCAGCTGTAAATCCAATCGATCAGATTTTGAATTTGAGTTTTGATTTTTGAGTAATTCTGTAATTACTTTTTAGGACTTTGGTTTCCTAATCTGTGCAATAGGGGGATAAAAATATACATTACAGGACTGCTGTGAGAAACAGATGATATGTATATAAATATATTTATAACTATCGTTGATGGGAATAGTAATAGTTGAATCCTGCTAACCCAAGGATGTCTAGTCTTCTGTCTCACATGGTACCTCCACTGGCAGCTCTTTCTCTCCATTATTCAAGTACAATATTAGGGGAGATGTTCTGGTGCTTGAGAACCAGCCCACTTTTCCACTGGTTCATCACAGATATGTCCCAAGAAATGGGTCCTTTAGAGGGAGTGCTGCCCTTGATACCTTAGACAGGTACTTAGAGGAGAGCAGCTACCTTTCCATGATCCAGAACTAAACCAGATTCCATAGGACACACTGACCAGTCTCAGAAGGCCCTCTTCCTATCTGTAGTCCCATCTCTTCTTCTAGTCCCCACCATTTTCTCATTTCTTCCTAGTTTGACTGCTAATGCCTTCGTTTAGTAACATCAGCTTAGTGAGCTATCAGAGAAAAGGCACTACTTTTTTTAAAATTTTCTTTATATCCTCAGTATTTTGCACAGTGTCTGGCTCATGCTAAGTGCTTAATAAATGCTAGTTGGACTGATAGAGTGATTCTATATCTTGGCTGTATAGTTATTTATATGCTATTTTCCCCCATGAGAATATAAACTCTTTGAAGGCAAGGATACTTTTATGTCCTTAGCTTTGTGCCTAGCACATGGGTAGGTACTTAATAAATGTTTATTGATTGACTTCTTTGTTTAAACATCTTATTTATATGTGTCTAAAGTAAGTAAAATGTTTCTCATTATATAACATTGGAACTTTCTTAGAGTTTTTTTGATAGAACTATGAAGGGTAATGATTCAAATTCTTTTTTATCCTTTTATTTTTTTCCCAATAGTATACCATTTTTTCCAAATACATGTAAAAACAATTTTCTACGTTCATTTTCTTTTTTAAATTAAAAGCTTTTTATTGTCAAAATATATGCAAAGATAGTTTTCTGCATTCACCCTTGTAAAATCTTGTGTTCCAATTTTTTCTCTCTTCCTTTACCCCACCCTTCTAAACAGCAAGTAGTCCAATATATGTTAAATATATACAGTTCTTCTATATTTCCACAATTATCATCAACATTCATTTTTATAAAATGTTGAATTCCAAATTTTTCTCCCTCCCTCCCTTACCTTTCCTCCTTGTCCAAGACAGCAGACAATCTGATATAGAATAAATATGTGCAGTTCTATTAAACATACTTCCATGTCTGTCATGTCTTGCAAGAAAAATCAGATCAAAAGGGAAAAAACCATGAGAAAAAAAAAAAAAAAACACCAAGCAAACAAATAACAAAAAGGTGAAAACACTGCTTGGATCCACATTCGGCCTCCATAGTTCTCCCTCTGGATGCAGATGGCATTGTCCATCCCAAGTTTATTGGAATTACCTTGAATCACCTCCTTGTTGAAAAGAATGGCTCACATTCCTGTGGCTCTAGGAAGAAAGAGTTGTGTAGTATCTATCACCATAGGAAAAAACACTTGATTTGGAGCCAGAGGATCTGGGGTCAAATCTTGACTCTTCTATTCCCCTGGGCTTGTACTTCTGGACAAGCTGTAGATATCCTTGTTGAGGGGATCCTGGATTCCTCGGGTCCCCCAGGCCCACACCTACAGACCCCATGCACCGACACACAGCTACAAGGGCCCAGGATGTGAAAGCTGCTTGCTAGCGGGAAGAGGAGGCCCAGGAGTGAACCTGGAAGCACCCACCCCCTGCCCACATGCTCCTGCTCACAGCCTCATCGGACACACGTGTACTCTCCTTGCTTACAAGCATGCCATGTCCATAAACACCTGCGGCCATCATAGGCGCGCTTTCATAGGCTTCCCAGCACGTGGCACTCGGAGCTGAGATGGCCTGACTCCTCACTATACAGAGGCCCAGGGAGCTTGGGGTGATTGGCTCTTTCTGTAGAAGTAAACAGTATTAGTAAATAGAAGGAATAAGTAGATTTTTAAACACTCAAACCCCAGTCCTCTGACTCTTAATATAGGACGATAGGCTGGTTTCCTGAAGGGACCATCTGCTGCAATCTCATAAGGAAACTGAGGCTCGGGAAGGTTGTCATTTGGTCAAGATCCTGCGCTTAATAAGTGTTAGAGATGAAATTTGAACCCAGGTCCCTGATTTCAGAATCCATTGCACCATTATGGCCTCGTTCCACATGAACCCACAGAAACCCCTCCTCCATCCCTTTGGGTCTCTGTCTCCTTCTTCTGTCTCACTGTCTCTGCCTTTTCTCTCTGCGTCCGTGTGTCCGTCTCTCTCCATACCTGTGGCCCAGCCAGATGTGACCCGACAGTCTTCAGACCTGTTACCTGTCTTAACAGGCGGGGCTCTGAGCAGACAGTAGGGGCGGCTTCCCCTCGCATCTCTGCTCCTCCTAGGCACTGGGGGCCCGGATAGATGCTCTCTGGGGGTGACGGCAGCAGCAATAACAGCAGCCTCTGCACGAGCCAAAAGCGCCAATTGTGTTACTGAAGTGCTCCATCACCACAGACTGGGGGAAGTGTGATCAAATGTGATTCGCAGAACAGCTGCCCGAGATGGGCTGGCAGTTAATTAAAAGCACCATGTACTTAATGATTAACTAATCACAGCATGATGGCATTCAACAGTGATGCAAGAAACTTCTCTGCTGGATTCAACCGAGGAACTCCGAATGTCTGCCTTCGGGCGGCCTGCAGCAGTTTGTTTCAGTAACACCAGCAGAGACAACAGGAGCGGTTTGACTAGTGCATTCCCAACTGCCTGGCTTAGTTAAAACTTAAGAAGAAGCAAAATATGAGCTTAGGAAAGGGAAATGCTCAGCGCTGGCTGAGGAGGCAAAGGCATTATGGAGGAGGGTGAGGGGCAGCAGACTGAGGCTCATGGGGTCAGGCAGGAGAAGTCGATTCCCGGTTGTAGGCCTGGGTGGCTCTGCCACAGATTGAAATTTATGCTGCCTTAATAAACAATATAGGAGGTGTTAAGGGAGAAGGGAAGGTGTTCCATTGGGAATCATAGGACATATGTTCAAATCTTGGCTTTGCTACTTACCACCCATGTGTTGTTGGGTCAATTATTGACTCTTACTTTTTTCCCTATTATATACTTATCTTTATAATAATAACTTTTTATTTTTCAAAATACATGCAAAGATAGTTTTCAACATTCACCCTTGTAAAACCTTGTGTTCCAAATGTTTCTCCTTCCCTCCCCATCTGCTCCCTGGCCCAGACAGCAAGTAATTCAATATGGGTTAAACATGTGCAATTCTTCTAAACATATTTCCACATTTATCTTGCTGCACAAGAAAAATCAGATCAAAAAGGGGAAAAATAAGGGAAAAAACAAGTAAGCAAACAACAACAAAAAGAGGTGAAAATATTATATTGTGATCCACGTTCAGAATCCATAGTCCTCTCTGAATGTAGACGGCTTTCTCCATCACAAGTCTATTGGACTTGCCTGAGTCATCTCATTGTTGAAAAGAGCCACGTCTATCACAGTTGATCATCATGTAATCTTGCTGTTGCTGTGTATAATGTTCTTTTCGTTGCACGCACTTCACTCAGCATCAGTTCATGTAAATCTCTCCAGACCTCTTTGAATCCTCCTGCTGATCATTTCTTATAGAACAATAATATTCCATAACATTCATATACCATAATTTGTTCAGTCATTCTCCAACTGATGGGCATCCACTCAGTTTCCAGTTTCTGGCCACTACAAACAGGGCTACCACAAACATTTTTGCACATGTGGGTCCCTTTCCCTCCTTTAAGATCTCTTTGGGATATAAACCCAGTAGAAACACTGCTGGATCAAAGGGTATGCAGAGTTTGATAATCCTTTGGACATAGTTCCAAATTGTTCTTCAGAATGGTTGGATCAGTTCACAATTAAACCAACAACGTATTAGTGCAATTATTGATTCTTCTGACTTGTAAAATGTTTCTCATCTGTAAAATGAAGGGGTTAGATCATTCTCTACTCTTAAAAGCTCTTTCCTCTCTGGGTTTTTAGCAGAAGGAAGTTTTCACTATTTTCTCTTAGTTTTCCTGTAATCTGTCATGTTTCCTTTGCTCAGTCATTATTCAAATCTTGCCCACAAATTGTGAGTACATGCAAGGCTCTATCCTGGATCTCTACATTTACTTTGTTGATGATCTCATCAGCTCTCATGGGTTTAACGTACTTATGTTGATGACTCCCAGCCTCTCTATATCCAGTCTTAAATTCCCTTCTGAGCTATATCCCTATATCCCCAAGTACCTGTGGTTGTTGTTGAATTGTGTCCGACTCCTCATGGATGACCTCATGGACCATGGCATGACAATACTGTCCATGGGGTTTTCTTGGCACAGATACTGGAGTGGTGTGCCATTCTCCAACTCATTTTACTATTGAGGAAACTGAGGCAAATGACTAAAATTCAAAATGTGCAAAACAGAATTCATTATTTTTCCTCCTGAAGGCAGACAGTTTTATTTTTGTCTATGTTTCTTAGCACATAGTACCTGGAAAATAATAGGTATTTAATGCTTTATTGCTTGATTAATTGGCTAGATGGCTTTTCTTAGTCCTCACTCTTAACTCACTTTTTTTTTTTTTTTTTTGTCTAGAGTTCCCCCATCCCTCCAGGCAAAGAGGTAAAATTCATCCTTGACCTCTTTCTCCCTCATCTTCTCAGCAAGTTGATTGTCTGGATTTATCTATTCTACTTCCACAACACTTCTCTCATTTGATCTCTTATGCTCAAGTAGCTCTGTGAACAGAATACTGTGCTTGGAGTCAGCAAGACTCATCTTCTTAGCTGTATGACCCTGGACAAGTCACATAATCCTGTTTGTCTCAGTTTCCTCATCTGTAAAATGAGCTGGAGAAGGAAATGGCAATCCACTGCAGTATATGCCAAGAAAATTCTAAATGGGATCATTAAGAGTTACAATTGAAATAACTCCACAACTCAAATGACTACAATCTCAGGGAGCATGTTACAAATAGAGAGAGCACAGATTGAGTAGGGTTTTTCCAGTGTCAAAAGACCTGGGCTCAAATTTCATGTCAGATACCTACCAACTTTAACTTTCGTCATTTTTCTGCTTCTCGGTTTTCTCATATGTATAAGACTCTTAGATTGGATGGTCTATGAATTTTCTTCCACTTCTAGGTTTTTGGGCCTAGTTTTGTTTTTTCTTATCTTAGCTTTTTCCACTTAGGAATGAGGAACATTTCCTACAATGTTACCTACTCAGTCTTCTCCCCCATTCACTTCTGGCTGGGTAGCTCCCTATCCTCCCTCTTTTATCCCTGCCCTCATCTTCACTTGCCCCCTAAAATCCAAGGCTTTTTCCTACCATGTTTCCAGTTTAGTTGTTTCTTCCTCTTCTTTCAGTCTGCCTAACTGAACAAGTTTGTATTTGCTGGGGCCATCATTGGTTTCTCCTGGTGGTGGGGACATCCCTTGATCACAGGTGCTGCCTAGAGACAGTTTCCTTAATTCTCTTGATACAAAGAGATGGGAAGGTCAGGATCCCTCCTAGTCATTCCAGCAACCCCCTGGACCTGAGCTCTAGGCTTCAGTGTAGAAAGAGAGTCCTCTGATTTAGATGCAAAAGGTGATTATTTGATATTGCCCCAGGGCCAAGCCATCTTAATTAGCTCTATAGGCTGCTCTTGCCTGAGGTCTGAACCCACTCCATTATAGAGATATTTCATGGTCTTCTGTCTTCTAGATTGCTTTTCTGAGGGACAAGAGGCCGGATCAGTTACAACCTCAGTTCCTAATGGGTTCCTAATCTCAATCAGGTCTTTCCTTTTAACTTAAAACTCATCAGTCTATGACAAATGAAGAGAGCAGATACATGTATCTGGCGATGTTTTTACCAAGAGGTCCTACACTTTGGAGAAGGATGGATTTTCTGCATTGCTGATCTCCAAGTTTTTGGCTTTAACTGCAGCTGAAGGCAGACCTACTCACTAAATCCAGAAAGATGAAGACAAAGGGACTCTCATGGATTCAGTTAAGTAAAGTGACTTGTTCATTCTAATTTTAAAGAACCTTTCTTACAACTGGTAAAGGAAATGATCTTTTATTCCTTTTACCAGAATTGTAATTTAAAAAACTACTCAATGACTGTCTACCTCCTCTCTCCTCTATCCCTGTGAGATAGACCTCATCCAAGGTCTTGAAGCTACTCCAGATGCTTCTCTTGGCATCCTTTGCATCCTTCCTCCTAACTCCCCACCTTGGAATATCTCCACCTCACTCTTACTGCCGCCACAGTGACTCACTGAAGTGACTCATCCTACAAGCCTCCTGTTGTAGCACCCACTCAGCTCTCTGGGGCTGCTCATACCCAGGCATTCTGACACTGCTTCTCTACCAGGCCCACTTCAAATGACACTCACTGGGTCTCCACAACAGCAGAATGGTTGCATCATTCTGGATATTGCAGCAGAAAATCATAGGTTTGACCAAAATGATCAGTCCTACAATATTCACATTAGACAAATATAAAATAAAGGGAGAAAAAGTGGGGGGAGGGAAGGAAAAGGGAAGAGAGGTATCAGTAGAGTGGAAAAGAATACTGGTGAAGTGGGAGGGCTCATATCTTAAGCAAATCCCTTCCCTTTTCTGGGCCTCAGAATCTTCCCCTGTAGAATGGACAGATTAAACTAAATGATCTGTATATTCTCTTTCAAATCCTATAATCTGATTTTGTTTAAAGGTAAAGGGATCTATTAAAGTGTTTGGTTCTATCTGTGAGACACCATTAGTAGAAACACCTATGTACCAAAGAATTGTTATTTTTATTCTGAACTTAACCAGTTAGTTGTAAAATAAAATAAAATAAAGCAAGTGAAATGAACATTTCCATAAACATAGTAGAGCAGTAAAAGGATTATACATGAAACTGTGAAGGTATATTATATAGAGCTTACTTTTCCCTTTAAGTATATAATATATTCAACATGTAACTTTCAAAGTTATGCTGCTTGTTTATGATTGTTCCTGGCTTTCTGTTCTCTTCTGGGCACTAAAAAAATTTGATTGATCTACTTTTCTTTCTTTTCTATTAAGTTTTCTCCATCTATAGATTTGAAAGATATTTTCTTCCTTATTCTTATAATTTTTTATATCATCCTTTATGTCTAAGTCATATACAGTATTTATTTGTATCTCATCTTAGTTTATGATAAAAGGTGTTGCTCTCTGCCTCATTTCTGCCATTCTGCTTTCCAGTGTTTCTAGCAATTTTTGTTGAATCCTTATTTAGCCCAGTATTTTGGGTCTTTGGATTTATTGAACGCTATACTTCTATGTTTCTTTGGCTAGCTAAATGACTCACTGGATAGAGCTTGAGGACCAGAGTCAAGAAGATTTATGTTCAAATGTGGCCTCAGATACTAGCTGTGTGATTCTGGGCAAGTGACTTAACCCTGTTTGCCTTAGTTTCCTCATCTATAAAAGGATCTGGAGAAAGGAAATGGCAAAACACTGCAATATACTTATTTAAAAAATTCCAAGAGAGGTCACAAAGAGTCCAATATGACTGAACAATAATAACAATGCTACTGTGTTTTTTTGATTCTGAATGTTGTACCTAATTTGTTCTTTTAATTGATTTCTAAATTTTTTAATCAATACCAAATAGTTTTGATGATCCATGCTTTGTAGTGTAGTTTAGTATCTAGAACCATTAGGCCCCTTTCTTACTTTTTTGAATAGATTCCTTTTCCTTTAAACAAAACCATATACTATCATATTCTGAAGAAAATTTATGGATCATCTAGTTTAGTCAACCCATTTTACAGTGGAGTATATCAAGGCCTAGAAAAAAGAAGGGATTTGTTTAAGGCAGGATCTGAACCAGGATTGACTGACTTCAAGTCCACTATTCATTTCTACTCTCCTATAATACCTCCCTTTTTTCATTATTTCATGAGAGATTTCTGATCTTTTATTCTTCTGGTGGGGTTTAATACTATTTTTCTAGCTCATAAAATAATGCTCTTGATAGTTTGACAGGGTACTCAATAGGTAAATTAATTTAGATAGTATTGTCTTTTTTTTAATTATAAAGGTACAACCATGAGCAACTAATGTTTTTCCAATTAATTTAGTCTCTTATTTCTATAAGAATGTTTAGAATTTGTATACATACAGTTATTGAGTGCTTTGATGGACTCTCCAATGTTTTATATACTCCATATTTTGTATAGAATTTCTCTAGGTTTTATTGGTAATATAGAGAAAAGCAATCATTTATGTATATTTATTTTATATCCTGCAACTTTGTTCAAGGTATTAATTTTTTCAATTAAATTTTATTTGGCTTTTTTGGATTTTCTAGATAGATTCTCATATCATCTGCAAATAGGAATAATTTTGTTCTCTTAATCTATGCTTATTCTCCTAATTTTCTCTTATATTTCTGCAACTAGCATATATAGAATTATATTAAATAATAATGTTTATAATGGGCTTCTTAATCTTATTGGAAAAGTCTTTATTCATTGTTACACTAACTCTTGTTTTTATAGAGATGAAACTTACAATATACTAAAGAAAGGCCAAATTAATTCCTATGCTTCCTAGTATTTTTAACAGAAACACTGGATTTTTTCAAAAGCTTTTCCAGCATCCATTGATATAATCATATGGTTTTTAAAAATCATTTTTGTTATCAAAATAGTTTACCATGTTTTTAATTTTTCTTATGTTAAATCAGGCTTGTATTTCAGGTATAACTATAACCTAATCATGATACATTTTTTCTTTTTTTAAAAATAAGTTTTTAGTTTTTCAAATACATGCAAAAATAAGTTTTCAGTATTCACTCCTGAAAAACCTTGTGTTCCAGATTTTCTCACTCCCTTCCTCCCTTCCTCCTCCCCTATACAGCAAGCAATCTGATATAGGTGAAACATGTGCAATTCTTCTAAATACATTTCATATTATGCAAGAAATATCAGATCAAAATGGAAAAAACACAAAAAAGAAAAAAACAAGCAAACAATAACAACAACAAAAAGTGAAAATAGTATGCTTCAATCCATATTCAGTCTCCACAGTTCTCTCTTGGAAGCAGATGGCATTTTCCATCCTAAATCTATTAAAATTTGTCTTGAATAACTTCTCTGTTGAAAAGAGCCAAATCTATCACAGTTGATCATCACATAATTTTATTATTATTGTGTAAAATGTTCTCTTGGTTCTGCTCACTTCATTTAGCATCAGTTCATGTAAGCTTTCCCAGGTTTTTCTGAAATCAGCCTGCTCATCATTCCTCATATAACAATAATATTCCATTACATTCATATACCATAACTTATTCAGCCATTTTTGGGACACTTTTAATTATTTCTCTTTTTGTTGTTAATTTGTATGGATCATAATTGGCACTCCTGGAATTTTTATTTCACTGGAAGCATAATAGATTTTGCTGTATCCCCTTATATTTATTTTTTTGTGAAAATTTATGTTTTAGATGTTATTCTTATAAACAAGTTATTAGTTTCTGCTATCTAATCTATTCTGCTATGCTCTTCCATTTTATGGGTGAATTCATTCCATTCACATTAACAGTTATTGGTATTAATTGTTCCTTTCCCTCTATATTCCTTAGGCTTAAATAATTTTTCAATTATTTTTGACTCATTCTTCAAAAGCCTTCCCTCAATATAATTTTATTGTATTATGGTTAAGAAGAATATCTTTAATATTTCTGCTTTTAAACTTTATTTAAGAGGGTTCTCCCAACTCCCAGTACATGGTCAACATAAAGGTTTCTCGCTCAGTTGGAAAATATATAAACTTCTATCTGTTCCCATTCAGGGAATTTAAGCATACCTAACTGTTCTAAAGTATTTTGATCATTTATTTCTTGTTTATCTTTTGTTAGAATTGTGTATTTCTTCACCAGAATTCTTATGAGGTCTTTGGAACTAGTTTTGACTACCAATTTCTCTTTTGTTATACTGATCCCTATTTCATGGTTTGTAAAATCCAACCTTTTCTTCTAGTGATTGTTATTTTGAACTTATGTCTGCTGAAGGAATATTCCCTTTTCATTACCATTCTCCTGATACTCTCATTCCCATTCCATTAGCTGTGTCCTTCTTCTATTTCTATCCTTCTCTGTTTTCTTTCATTCAACATCATCATCATCATCATCAACAACAACAACAATTCTTCTTCATCCTAGATCTTTTTCTCACAAAATTTTTCTACTTTTGGTTCTCATGGAACCTGATTTTCTCTGTGGAAGATATATAATTCCAAGTAACAGTGTTGATCAGCCCCTTTCTCTTTTTTTTTTTTTTAATTTTTATTTAATAATTACTTTATATTGACACTCGTTTCTGTTCCGATTTTTTTTTCCCTCCCTCCCTCCAACCCCTCCCCTAGATGGCAAGCAGTCCTTTATATGTTGGATATGTTGCTGTATATCCTAGAAACAATATATGTTTGCAGAACCGAACAGTTCTCTTGTTGCATAGGGAGAATTGGATTCAGAAGGTATAAATAACCCAGGAAGAAAAACAAAAATGCAGATAGTTCACATTCGTTTCCCAGTGTTCTTTCTTTGGGTGTAGCTGCTTTTGTCCATCATTTATCAATTGAAACTCAGGTTTCTTTGTCAAAGAAATCCACTTCCATCAAAATATGTCCTCATACAATATCGTTGTCGAAGTGTATAATGATCTCCTGGTTCTGCTCATTTCACTTAGCATCAGTTCATGTAAGTCTCGCCAGTCCTCTCTGTATTCATCCTGCTGGTCATTTCTTACAGAACAATAATATTCCATAACATTCATATACCACAATTTACCCAGCCATTCTCCAATTGATGGGCATCCATTCATTTTCCAGTTTCTAGCCACTACAAACAGCAGCCCCTTTCTCTTAATACTATGAGCTAGGTGGAGCAACCTTTTTATCCTATTATATAACTTCTGGACCCTATCTCCTTTGCTATTTATAATACCAGTGGTTGACACGATTGGTTCTTTCTGCTTTTTTTTTCTGGGAGGCATAGTGCTGAATCTCATCTAGGTCTTGCCTGTTTTCATCCTGTCTCCTTTCTTTTCTTATATTGGAGCCTGGAAATTTAATTAATCATACCCTGTTATAACAACTAGCTCACTTTTAGCCCGTGTGTATGTGGAGCAATATAATGGTGCTCAAATCTACTTAGTTTCTTTTCTCTGATGTTTTAAGGAGTTTATTTTAGAAGAAAAGTGATGAGTATAATGACAATAAGTTTTAGGATCCTCAATTAATAAATCTCTTAATGTTTCGGAGGAAGCATGATATGCTGAACCTTAAGTCAAAGAACCCAGGTTCAAACCTTATCTCTTATGATTATTACCACCCATGTCATTCAATATCTCTGGTTCTCAGTTTTCTCATCTATAAAAAGAAGAGGTTGATCTAGATATGCTGAGGCCCCTTGTAGTACTAGATCTAGCATTCTGTGACTATTGCTTAGCAACCTTCTTTCTTCTGCAGCACAGGACTATATCCTTTCCCGAGATTATTTTTGCTATTATCTTATGACCTGGTTAATCACCCTTCTTCCTCAAGGACTTTAGTGCCTGACTCAGTTTTCCTGCCTACCCCAACTTCTTCTTCTTCTTTTTTAAATTTTTTATTTTAATAGCCTTTTATTTACAGGTTATATGTATGGGTAACTTTACAGCATTGACAACTGCCAAACCTCTTGTTCCAATCTACCCCAACTTCTAACTAGGTGACTTCAGTATTTATGTTTTTACCCATAAACACCCTGGCTTATCAATTTATTGCCCTCTTTACTTTTCATTATTTCCTTCTTTTCTCTACCTGAGCCACCCAAAGGCATGGTCATGCCTTAGGATTCAATTCAACAAACATTTGTTAAGTATCTACCCTGTACAGAGGACTGCAATAGATCTATCAATTGAAGTTGTTTTCATTTACAGAATTTTTGAACTTTGATTGTTCCCTTTAGAGGCAGCTAGGTGGCATAGTAGATAGAGCATTGGTCCTGGAGTAAGGAAGACCTGAGTTTATCTGTCTTCAGATCCTAACTAGTTGTTTGCTCTGGAACAAGTAACTTAACCTTCATTTGAAACCTCAATTGTAAAATGGGGATCAGAGGAATTACCTGCAATTATTGTAAGGATTAAGTGAAATAATATTAGTAAAGTAGTTAGCACTTGGGCATGGCACATAATAATCATTTAATAAATATTTATTCTCTTCTTTTCCTCCTTTCTGATCATAACTTTTTCATCTTACATATGACCTCACTCCTCTCATATTTGCTTTTCATGCTCAGTGTGACCTATGTACTCCAAATCAAAATCTCTGTCATCCCTTTTGTAGTATTTACACTCCTTTCTTCATTCTTGACTCTATAGTTAAGAAGTTTAACTAGAAACTATTTCTACTCTTAAATTCCGTGTCCCTTTTGTGTCACATCAAAATTTCTACTCCAAAAATTCTACTCTGAATGTTGCTAAAGGGCTTCACAAATTTTCTTCCTTTTATAATAATTTCTTAATGCTCTTTCCTTTTTTTTTTAAGTATGTATATAGTCTCATTTCTTAATTCCCTTTCTTGTCTCCATCCTCCTACCCAAAAGTACCCTCTCTGTAGTGAATATAGTCAAATCAATTATTGGCCATGTTTTGAAATATATACCTCTCCTGCATCTATTGTCTACCATTTCTCTGCTGAGGGGCATGCATACTTTATCATCAAATTTTCTAATGTCATATTTGGTCACTGAATTGATTAGAGTTCTGAAGTCCTTCAATATTGTATTTCTTTATATAATTGTAAAGTCACAATATTTTTGAAGTTCATAATAGCCAACTTGAATTGGGCTTTATGAGTGTATACAAAAATGAATATTACTATAGAGGGTAAACAGAGTAAATCCCTCCAGAATCCCACATTGAGATGCCGATCTTCTGATAAGATTAGCTTTCTGGTAAACTGTGAATTTTCAGGACTTGGAGTAGTCCATAGCCTCTTTATTAGTCATTAAAGATGATTAATTAATTTATGACCAGTTAAAGCACTTGAGCCACATCCTTGAATATTTCCTTTAAAAGGAAGAGCAGACACTTAGGAAAAGAACCACACTTGGGGTATTGGTTTTGCTTGGAGACACAGGAATATCAGCAGACAAGAGAATTCACTGGCAGTACAATGACAGAATTTCTGAACGGAGCCTTCTGGATCCAGTAGAGGAATTCTTGGAGTAGTTGACTTTCTATTCCAAGCATGAGCTTTAGCTAAGGATAATTTTGATCCAGAGTTAAACATAGATCTTTCCCTTCATTGTGGCTGTGAGTTACATGGACTGTGCTGATCTAGGCTAAAAGGGTTTAATGCTGTGACCTGAGTGCTTCCCTTACACATGGTAAAGATTGAGTTTCAACCTCCAGGCTAGTACCATAAGCTTGGGAGTTTTTATATGTTAACAGAAGTGGAGAGATAAGTTTCTTGATTAGCAATTCTTTAGTGGTGTGTGTGTGTGTGTGTGTGTGTGTGTGTGTGTGTGTGTGTGAGTGACAGAGAGAGAGAGAGAGAGAGAGAGAGAGAGAGAGAGAGAGAGAAAGTAGAAATATCTAGGATAAGTACATTAAAAAGCTGGAAGACTATCGCTTTCTGGGAGGTGAGACAGTGGGAGAAGGAAGGAGAACTGCCTTTTGATAATTTATAAACGTTGATTCCTTTTATTTGTTATTTGAACAGTGTAATTAAAGTCTCTTTTATGTTTGCTTATCATTAGTCTGGATGCTTACATGAAGGTACATTTATCTGATTCTGTTAATTAAGAGAATCCCATCTTTATTCCACTCTCAAATTGAACCCTGTCCATGATTTGGGGCCATGGGTTACATTATGCTCTAACCATCACATTCTCTACAGTAACTGGTCTGAACCTTCTGTTTTCTTATCTCCTCTTTCCCCTTTCTCTCAGCAGATAGTCTTGCTTCTTACTTTACTTAAAATGTTGAAACAATTTATCATAAGCTCTTTCATCCACTCTGATTCACTCTTCAAAACTTGGCCATCTTTACTTAATTGTTTCTTCATTGGCTATAGTCTTAAGGAATAAAGTTAACCCCTCTTATTACATGAATTTGGATCTCACTTTTTCTATTTGTAAAATAAAGAGAATTGGCCTATAAGATCTCTCACTTCCCTTTTAGCTCTAAAATGTATGATTTTACAAATTCTAACTAGAATATAAGTGGCCCAGTGGATAGAGTATCAACCCTGAAGTCATCTTCCTGAGTTCAAATGTGACTTCAGACACTTACTAGTTGTGTGGCCCTAGGCAAGTGACTTAATAATTTGCCTAAGTTTCCTCATCTGTAAAATGAGCTGGAGAAGGAGAAGACAGACCACTCCAGTATCTTTGCTAAGAAAACCCCAAATAGGATCAAGAAGAATTGGATATGACTGAAATTATTGGACAACAGAATATAAATTTTATCAGGACAAGTTCCACTCTAACCACTTTGTTAGAATGATGGTCCATGAACCTATAAAGGACTTAAATGTGTTAGTAAATCTCACTTTTTACTTGAATTCATTAAGATGGATGAGGGGAAGATGATGGGAAAGTAGTTTGGACTGTAACTCTCAGCATCTAGTAGCATGTTTTGTAACTTGGTAGGTGACTACAGATATTTTTTAAATTGTTGGATTGAAATATGACCTTGGATAAATCCTGTTACCTCCTCCTCTATATAATGAGAGGGTTTAGATAGTTATATCTAAGTTGCTTTTCAGTTCTGTTTCTAGGAAAGCTATTTTCAAATCTAAGTCTTAGTTTTTCATTGATAAAAAGGAGAATATAATATGTACCTTCCACAACACAGGATGGGGGGAAAGACTGGGAATGAGGAGACAAATTATGAAGTTGCTAGTCAAAGCAAAGAGATAATAGGGTTAGAATAAAGGCAGTGTTTATGTGAATAGAGAAAAGGGAATTGATGTGATATCTGGACAATAAAAGAACATTGAAGACATGAGAGAGGAAAGACTTGAAGATGACTAAGACATCTAGCTTGGATGAATGGGAGGATGATGGTGCCATTAACAAAGAGAGGGAAGTTAGAAAGTAGGATAGATTTTGGGAAAGACAAATTTCATAGTGTTTACATAAGGGGCCAGTGGAAGTTCATGTTGGGATGTCGAGGGGGGATGAATAAATGCGGAACTATAGTTCAGAAGAAAGATTAGTCCTGGACTCACTCTCAACACACACACGTACATGTGCACCCACCTCCTCCTACCCAGTTCCCTATTTAGGCATCAAGACGTGATAATAAATGCTTCTTAAATTGACCAAACCTATGGAAACAAATAAGATCAGCATAAGAGGATGTAATCAGAGAAGAGAGAGGGGCCTATGAGAAAGCTGAAAGAAAAACTCACACTAAGGGCTTGGATAGTTGAGAAACCATGTCAGCACTGAAAAGCAATAGTCAGAAAAGAAACATGAAGCAAGAGCGGGGTTATGGAGTCATGAGAATGTCCACGAGGAAGGATTCCTGGAGTCAGGAAGACCAGAGGGTAAGTCCCATCTCAAAGGTTTATCTATTATGTGACCTAAGGCAAGACAGTTCATCTCTGCCTCAGGTTCCTTAATCGTAATGGTAAACTCTATTACTTAATTGTAAATTCCTTAGTTTGTAATTATAAATTCCTTAATTGTAAAATGGGAATCATAATAGCGTCTACCTCGCAGTAATATGGATCAAATAAAAGAACATATACTTTGTAAACCTTAAGGTACTGTATGAACGTTGAGTTAACAAATGAGACAATGCTGTGAAATTGCTTTTGAAATTGTATGGCAAATTTTTGGGAAAGATGAAGGATTACCATCTGTATTGGAGGTGGAAAGGTTATAACTGTAAGTGTCAAGGACCCAAAGGCTGAAGTAGGTACAATCCGGGGGTTTTGCTGTCGGGCTGAGCTGTTGTTAATAGGGATTCACCAAGCCCCAGCAAGTCACTTAAAGAAGTGTTCTCATTCCTCCTGTTATCCCACATATGAACAGCAGATGGCAGTGACATTATGAAAAAAAAACAAACAACCAAAAACCCTGAAAAGCGGAGCTCTGGCCACTGACTTAGAGCCAGGCGGAGAAGACTGGCTTCCCAACCCCCGAGTGTTAAATAAAAACAAGCAACCGCAGCTTGGAGCGGCTCCTAGGGCCCTACCTCAGCAAAGCCTCGGTTCTCTGAGGCTGGCTCTGGCAGTCAAAGGCCCGCAAGGTGCCCAGATGTATATACTGTATACATACGCACACGTACACATGCATGCACGCACGTACTAGTGTCATGGGAGGAACTTCAAAGAGATTTAGAGTTACAGTCAGAGGGTCCAGATTGTGGACCTTTATGACCTTGGGCAAATCCATTAGTCTCTGAAATCAGTTTCCCGTCTGTAAAGGAGAGGGTTGGATAGGATTGGAAGTCTGTCACTATTTTGGGGTCATGGACTACTCTGGCAGCCTGGTGAAGAAGCTCTCAGAATAATGTTTTTTAAAATGTGTAAAATAGAATAACAGGATTACAAAGGAAAACGGTTATATTGAAATAGTTGTTGAAATATTAAAAAAATTAAGTTCATGGTCCCCTCGGTTAAAAATCCCCACCCTACATAATCTAGCTCTCTTATGATCCACAACATTATTATATACATGAGCCAATTTTCCCACAATATGCTCCCCGTTGTGTATTCTATATTCCAGTTGAACTGGAGTTACAAGAGCTCCCTGATCTAGTCCTGTCTTCTCTTGCTTTCTTATCTTTGTGCCTGGTATGGAGTCTGCTGAAATCCTTCTCTTTTTTCAAGGCTCAGCTTGGGTGTCCCCTCCTCAACGGAGCCTTCTCTGATTACACCAAGTAGAAATTATGTACCTCCCTCCTCAAATTTATCAGATTCTACTTTGCAAGCATTCCCTACCCTAATCTACTCCCAGCCACCTCCCACATTGTACCTAACTTCAGGGAGCTTATAATTAGGTAAATTATAAGCTTCTCAAGGGCAAAGATTGTGTAGTTTTACATCTTTGTACTCCTTACATTGATTGAGCTGAATTGGGTAAGCTAGAAGTTCATGGCATAGTTAAATATATATATATGTATATATATATATATATGTATATGGATATATACTTAGTATATATACATATATACATATACACACAGAAGAAAGATAACTTTCAAATTAATGTAATATTGATTTTAAGGTTTACAAAGCACTTTAAAATATTTTATTTTTCCTCAATTACATATAAAACAATTTTAAATATATTTTTTAAAGTTTTGAGTTCCAAGTTCTACCCTTCCTTCTCTTCTCTCCTCCCCCGCCCAATAGTGAGCAATCTAATATAGGTTATACATATACAATCATGTAAAACATTTATATATTAGTCATTTTGTGCAAGAATATTCTAATAAAAAAAGAATGTGAAAATGGTATGCTTCAATCTGTATTCAGACAATATCAGTTTTTTGATACTGGAAGCAGATAGGATTTTTTTTTTATCATGAGTCCTTTGAGATTGTCCTATATCACTGTATTGCTGAGAATAGCTAAATTGTGCAAAGGTCTTTATCATACAATGTTGCTGTTACTGAGTACAATGTTCTCCTGGTTCTGTTCACTTCACTCTGTGGTCAGTTCATATAAGTCTTTCTGGGACAACTTTCCAGGACTTATAGTACAACAAATCCTATTGAGTAAATAGTGCAAGTAAAATATCATATTTTATAGATGAGGAAACTGAGGTTTAAAGAATTAAAAGGATTTACCCATGAGAACTTGTCTAGTATGAGATAAAATATAAAAACCTATTGCAGGGATTTAGGAATAAGGTAATATTCGTTCCTTCCTCTTCTTTCTTGAATCTCCCAAGAGGAATATATAGAATCCCTAGGGGAATAAAGAAAGCAGGTCAGCTAGGCAGGGCTAGAAGCTGCCAATGATGTCTGAGATAGTGGGTGGGAAATGGAACCCAGGACACTGTTGGCTTAGTATAATTTCATTTATTAGATGGGATTTGTGTGTAGTAAAGGTTATTACATAGGATTAAGGCAGAAGAGAAATATGAGAAAGTAGAAAAGGGTGGTATAGTCAACATTTTCCATTGGTTGATCTTACATGTAGGGTATTCTTTTCTTTTTCCTCTTTCTTCTTTGACTACTTTCAGTCATTCAATTTTCCTTCTCTCATCTTCATTTTATTTCATTTGATACCTCCCAATTATCCCTTATTCTTTGCTTCTTCCTTTCTTCCTCTGTTTCATCTTGTTTTCCTCTCCTTCCCCTACTCTTCCTTTCTCTTTATCCTCTTTCCCTTCCCACTTTCTTGCTTTTGACCAGACATCATTGGACCTGGGAACTAGGAGTTTTCTAATAATTTTATTGCTGAATGCTAGGGCATCTCCTCAGAGTTTTACAACCAAGGATATAGAAGCAATGTCCTACTTGATTTTGCCAGAGAAACACTACATTTCTGCACAAGTCACAGGCTGGACTCCCTGTGGGGAAACTGAAAAAGAAGCATGTAGCTCTGAGATGGAAGCCAGCACCAAATATCTTGAGAACAGTTTTGGTTGGCAAAAGGAAGGGAATTTCATTTGGAGGATTTAGGGATTGCTTTTGGAATCTGATACATCAATGAGGGCTATGCATGTTTTTTTTTAATGAAATATGAATACATTTTATTGATACTAAATAATTACTATATATAAATAATGAAATTTGCTCATTAGTGAATATAAGCATATATTAAAGACACAAATATATATGCACATGTGTTCATATATGTATATATACACAAATATTTCTATATTTTCTTTTTTTTTAATTTAATATTTATTTAATAATTACTTTATATTGACACTCGTTTCTGTTCCGATTTTTTTTTCCCTCCCTCCCTCCACCCCCTCCCCTAGATGGCAAGCAGTCCTTTATATGTTGGATATGTTGCAGTATATCCTAGATACAATATATGTTTGCAGAACCGAACAGTTCTCTTGTTGCATAGGGAGAATTGGATTCAGAAGGTATAAATAACCCAGGAAGAAAAAGAAAAATGCAGATAGTTCACATTCGTTTCCCAGTGTTCTTTCTTTGGGTGTAGCTGCTTTTGTCCATCATTTATCAATTGAAACTCAGGTCTCTTTGTCAAAGAAATCCACTTCCATCAAAATATGTCCTCATACAATATCGTTGTCGAAGTGTATAATGATCTCCTGGTTCTGCTCATTTCACTTAGCATCAGTTCATGTAAGTCTCGCCAGTCCTCTCTGTATTCATCCTGCTGGTCATTTCTTACAGAACAATAATATTCCATAACATTCATATACCACAATTTACCCAGCTATTCTCCAATTGATGGGCATCCATTCATTTTCCAGTTTCTAGCCACTACAAACAGGGCTGCTACAAACATTTTGGGACATACAGGTCCCTTTCCCTTCTTTAGTATTTCTTTGGGATATAAGCCCAATAGAAACACTGCTGGATCAAAGGGTATGCACAATTTGATAATTTTTTGGGCATAATTCCAGATTGCTCTCCAGAACGGTTGGATTCGTTCACAACTCCACCAACAATGCATTAGTGTCCCAATTTTCCCGCATCCCCTCCAACATTCATCATTATTTTTTCCTGTCATCTTAGCCAATCTGACAGGTGTGTAGTGGTATCTCAGAGTTGTCTTAATTTGCATTTCTCTGATCAATAATGATTTGGAACACTCTTTCATGTGAGTAGTAATAGTTTCAATTTCATCCTCTGAAAATTGTCTGTTCCTATCCTTTGACCATTTATCAACTGGAGAATGGCTTGATTTGTTATAAATTTGAGTCAGTTCTCTATATATTTTGGAAATGAGGCCTTTATCAGAACCTTTAACTGTGAAAATGTTTTCCCAGTTTGTTGCTTCCCTTCTAATCTTGTTTGCATTAGTTTTATTTGTACAAAGGCTTTTTAATTTGATGTAATCAAAATTTTCTATTTTGTGATCAGTAATGGTCTCTAGCTCATCTTTGGACACAAATTTCTTTCTCCTCCACAAGTCTGAGAGATAAACTATTCTATGTTCCTCTAATTTATTTATAATCTCGTTCTTTATGCCTAGATCATGGACCCATTTTGATCTTATCTTGGTATATGGTGTTAGAGGGCTATGCATGTTTATAGGACACACACACTCAATCTGTGTGAACCTCCTTCACTAACGGTCTGATCAGAATAAGTTAGGGTTTTTTTGGTGGGGAGTCTGGATCCTTTCTTCAGTTTGTCCTGGCCCAATATCAAGAATCAGTTTCCAACTTGACAGTGAACTTTCCCAGGTCAGAAGCTCCTTTTTTCTTTTAATAGTTAATTGTTAGAATGATACTCTATGAACCTACAGAGAAAACTGAATCCATGAGAGCAAACTCCACCGTTACCAGAATTCAGATAGGTGAGAGGAAGATGGGAAGATAGCTTGTCTTCCTGTCCTGGACCAAGTGGTGGGGATTTTTCTTAGAGAAAGGAACATTTCTTACTTTTCTGGACTTCACTATCATCTAAGGTCCCATTAACCTAAATAACTGATGCCTAGACAATGAATTACCAAGACTTTGGTATAGCTGGTATCCTCATTGTTGACTCAATTTCCCTGGGGTATCTCCAGTGATTGAAAGGTATCAGGTGGGGAAGTCATTCAATTCATTTCAAAAAATATTTATTACACATTTAATGTATTCTGGATATCATGATTGAAGCTGAAATACAAAGTACCTATTTATATACATGTTGTTTCTTTCATTAAAATGTAAGTTCCTTGAGAGTAGGAATGGTTTTTATTTTCTTCTTTGTATCTCCAATGCTTAATATAATGCTTAGTACTTAGTTGCACTTTAATAAAGATTTATTAGTAGATGAATCTCATAAAGATTAAAAATTCACAAAAATATTTTTAAAAATTTGCTTTAATTTTAATATAATACATCTTTTGAATATCGGGCTATCAAAGAGAGGGGCTGGGGGAAAGAAGTTATGATTTCAAACCCTTGACAAAGGGTGCTGGCCCTGCCTCAGTGATGGGGAATCTTTAGCAATGTGATGCTAAATGGGTTATTACGATTGAATTTTTCAGTGACTTTGGATTGATAATTCTGGGCCTGTGGAAAATAGTGACAAAGAAAGGAAGAAAGTAGACAACAAGAGAGACAGGGAGAGAGAGTGGGAAAAAGATAGGAGAAGAAAAGGGAAGAGGAGGAGACAGAGAGACAGAGAGAGACACACACACATACACACACAGAGAGAAGGGAGGGGGGAAGAGAGAGAGAGAGAGAGAAAGAGAGAGAGAGAGAGAGAAAACAAAGAAATATCTTTTTTAATGTTTCTGTGTTTTGAATATCTGACTTCTCAAAACTTCATCCTCTCCAGAGTGGAGACCTCATGCCCTCTGAATAAGTTGCTGAGTAGATTCTAAGGCTGCCATAGACAGATTCTGGTGAGACACAGTCATAAGAAATAGGGGCTGAGAGGCTGCTGGGGGAGGGGGTGGCCTAGAGGTTGATTGGGGTTTGTTAGCTAGACCTGACAAAAGGAATTCTTTCAAGTCAGCCCCTCTGGGGCTCTTGAGTGATGCCCTCCTTTCTGCTGTCCTGCTTTCCCTCCCTCCCTCTTCACTTTGCCCAAAGAGCTGTATCATCAGCACCAAGGTCACAAGCAAAGGGAATGCTGTGCCCAGCCCACTTAAAGAATCATCTCTCTCCTTTCTACTTGGGAGGAATTCCAACTGGAGAGAGAGAGCAAACGGCACTGCTGCAGCCATAGTCAAAAACCATTGATTTAATGTCGGTCAATGGCTGGCGGACTGTGAAAAGTTTGTTAGAGTTAAGCACTCCTGCCTTCTGGAAGCTTGCTTGCTAAGAAGGATAATCTTGGTGCTAACAGGCCTTTCTAGCAGAACTAAAGGGGAAGGAAGCTGTGGGCCTGGCAGCTATCCGACAGGCCCAATTGTGCCAACTTGTCCCTGAATTGCTGTGCAATCTCAGGGAACTCTCTTCTCTCTGGGACTCAATTTTTTCTTCTGAGAAGTGGGGATGATTCTTTCTCTAATGACTTCCTAAAGTTATAGAGAAGATCAGATAAGACAATTATGTCTATCTGCTATAGATGGTCTCTAACTCCTATGAATGGATGATTGTTTGACCTTATGATGACATTTTGAAAGCAAAAAGAAATCTATGCATGTAAGATATGTTTTAGACAAGTTATTGACAAATCCATTTTGGAACACGAAAGTACCTTATTGGAATGTTTGCTTAATCAACTATTTTCTCAAAGGATTCTAGAAGTACTTGGTAGAGGACAAGAGGGAATACATTCTGTTCTGATTTGGTAATTGTCCTCCATCCTAAGTATAGTTAGTCAAAAAAGTCCCCCAAAGTCAGAATTGTGGTTGGAGCTGTTAAGTAGGAATCTTTGTGACTGGTTCAAAGAGCACAAAACATATCTTCGATGGGACACAGTCAGGGTAGGTTGGGAAAGAAACCTTGGGACACATTTATGAGGGAACTATTTGACAGGCCATCATGCTGGGGGAGTTATTCATCTCAGTAAACCATCTGGTAGCTTCTCATTTTTAAACAAATGCATCTTACTAACTAGGTGCTACACTATTTTGTTTGTGTGCTGAAAGATGGCAAGTGTTATTAACACCCTCTAAATTTGATACCCTGGGGCAAAGCCCTGATCAACCTGCCCTAGTTACAATTCTGTTGCAGAAAGAAATTCCCCTCAGAGTTATTCCCACCCTAGGTTATCTGAACTATCACCTGCCATCTTTGCTGGAGAAGGCAATTCCCAGGACATATGGTTACAGATTAAAAATGACAAAGTTGATTTCCTTCTCCAGATCTGAGTCTGTTGTATTGTACAGACTAATAAAGTTCTTGGTTTCAACTGTAAGTAGAGTGCATTCTGTTTACGTACTGTATGCGGACAGGAGAATATACTCCCACCATCTCTGAGACACACTAGAGACGCTTAAATCTAATAAGTTAATCTAGACTTCTAGAAATAAGATTAAAATTTCAAATAAAGGCAGGCTCTGACAGCTAAGGCATAAATCTTTTATTTAAAATAGAAAATAAACCCATTCAAATGCAATCAGAGAAGACAGATGTAGATAAAAACAAGGAGAGATAGAATATACAATGCATGAATTTGTTAGGTCGGCATGATAGATCAAAAAGGGTGACCTTAAAAAAAGATCTTTAGACGTCAGCAAAAAAGGGGGGGCAATTTGCATACATTTAAATATTGCTTGTTAGTTTGAGATGGACTGAAAGTAAAATAAGTACTAGGATGCAGGTATGAAAAAGTCTGATTCAAAGGTCACTTTCACAAGCAAAACAAAGTTGTTTTAATTGTCTGGAGCTGGCTTTAAGGGCCAGACAAGATGTTCAGATGGGGAAGGGAGCAGGGGAACTGCCAAGGAAGAAGGGGCAATTTAGTGAGGTCAGTGGGATGGGCCCAAATGATAAGAAATCGGCCCAACCCTTAGACTTGAAGGTTTTCTGAGAGCCCTATGGAAGATGAAACCTTCTCTGAAGCTGCTGGGAATTATCCCTAGAAGTGATTTTGGATGGAGAGGTTTTGAAAAACCTAGATAGGTAGAACCCATATTAATGATTAATATTGGTGCTAAATTGATACTTAATTTTTTGGCCTTGCCCATTCAGAGAATACAGACTTCTAAATTAGATATATGGAAATCTCAGATGAAGATAGTTTGCTTTTTAAGATTAGAAGAAGAGACTCTTTCCTTCTTGTATCACCTTTCCCCCCTCTCCTTTCTCCGTTTATTTCCCTTCTTCTCTTCCTCTGTTCCACAACATTTTCCTTTTTTTATATTCTTCCCCATATTAGGCTTTCCCATTTAAACTCCCTCCTTAGCCTCCCATCTGTCCTTATGAGACCCTCACATATATTTCCAACAGAGCCTGTCTTTCAAGTGACAAGGTGCACCATGTATAATGGTGAGTCATTCCTTTGGGGGTCTGAGAACTTTTCTGTCTGCCATAAAAATGTCCCTGCCCCTGTCAGGGGGAATGGCTAATGCTATTATCAGTTGAACCTTTGGTGAGGAGATAAGTTGAGAGCTAACTAATAGCAAAACCTTAAGGATTTGGACACAAGACAGTAAGAAAACAGGAAGGGTAGAATTGGAGCTAGAGGCAAGGTAATAAATGAGGAGTGGTGACAATACCAAATATAAACATCCCTACTTCATTGTTTTGCTGAGGGCTGAGATTGGATGCATGCCAGATGAGTGAGGAAGAATTCCATTTTCATGTATTCCTTGACCTCTACAGTTTGTTGGGCAGAATGTGCCACTAATCAGATTTGGGAAACTGATGTTCATCTATAAGCCTGAGTTAATGGGTCCATCAGGGTCCTTGGCTTTTTCTAGCATTAGTAACATTTCCTCCTGGACTGATGTTTCTGGGATTCATTGAATTGGGTTCAATAGATGCAGAATTTGAAATTCAGAATAACATACTGAAATTTTTTGCTATAAGGAAGACAGCATAGCTAGAGGTCCAGTATGGGGTCAACTTTCAGAAAACTGGAGCTCTACTCTTAGCTTTGGCACTAGGCATCTATGTGGCTGTCAATAAGCTGCTTTGTGTCTTAGAGGCTGTATTATTTTCTCTGTGATACATTTAATAAAGAAGTTTGTAATTTCCTAGGTTCGGGGGCAATTCTTGTATGGAAGCATCCATTACCAATGTAGATGAGCAATTCTTTTGTAATTTAGAGCCTTTGAGAGCTTGAATAATCAGGGAGATTGAATATCTTGCTTAAGCCTACCTTCAAGTCTAGGTATCAAAAGTAAGATGTGAATTCAGGTTTTTCTGATTCCAAGGCCAGTCCCCTATCCAATGTATCATCCTTTACCTGTGACATGAGATATACTTGTATTATTTACCTGAAATTAGTCTGAAATGAGATAATTCCATATTAAACTTATATAAATATAAGCTATTTTTAGCTTTGTGAAAACACGGGAACAGTTAAATCTTTCTAAAGAAATATGTGCTTTGATTATCATCATTTTTCTTGGCCCACGTCTTCTTTCCTTCAGCCCAGAAGGTGCTCTGATAGACAAATTGCTCTTAGAAGATTCAGCTCACACCACGCTGGCCAAATGAGCAATCCCTCATGGGGTTGTGCAGCCAATGGCTCCTATTGATCCCTTTCTCTTTATTATTTACCTTCGCCCTCATTTGTTTTCCAGCTTGTTTGCCTCATCTGCCCTTTTCTCCCTCCCTTCCCTTGTCAGCTACATTTTCCAAAAAACACAAAACCTCCTAGAAAACTTCCAAGAGGTAGACTCAAGAGAATGAAATGTATGTTCCTTTGCCCCCTAAGATGAGGATTTCTGTTTCTGTCCAGGATCCTATGACAAATATATTAAATCCAGACTTGATTTGTCTCTTATCTCATAGACTGACTGCAGTGACTGAGGACAGATGGCAGGGTCTACCAGAAACTAGGACATGAACAACTGTAGGCTGCCAGCCACTATTAGTGAATTAATATTTCACACTTATTTGTGAAATTGGCTTAAAGGACTTAGACCCTTATCTGTATAGTTGTTGCCTTTTCTTTCACTTGTCTTTAGAGTCTATGACTGAATCTTAATGGCTTGCTCAGCAATATGAGGCTGGACTCCAGTGAGAATTTTTCTTGTGATGTAACCAACCTTCAGAGGGAGGAAAGAGCCTAATGTTTCCTAGCAGGAAGATATGCACTGAGGAAGGCAAGCATGAGGGGATGAAAAGTATTAGTTAATGAATAAATCAATCAACTAACATTTATTAAGCATGTACCAAGTACCAGACACCCTTCTAGGTAGGTTCTGGAGATACACACAAAAATGAAATCCTTAGCCTCAAACAATGTATATTTTATCTCCAAATTTGGGTAAGATGGGGAAAGGCAATAGCAAGTGGGAATATAAGAAAAGGCTTTATGGAGATGCTGCTTAAATAGAATTTTGGAAAAAAACAGCCAAGGAATTTTAAGAGAAAGAGTCGAAATGGGAGTACATTCTAGACATGGGAGATGGCTGGGGCAAAGATGTAGTGATAGGAGATGGAGTGTGTGTAAGAAATACCAGGAAATGGTAGTTTGACTTGACCTTAAGGTAAGAATGTACTGGAAAAAGTTGGAAAGTTAAGGGCAGGCCATTATGAAGGACTTTAAAAGTCAGAGGAGCTTATATTAAATTCTAGGGGCAATTTGGAATTTATTGCTTAGGATAATGTCAGGATTAGACTTCCACTTTAAGAAAATCTCTTTGGCAGCTGTATAGAGTATGAGTTGACAAAAGAAGAGATGAGTCAGGGAGACCAATTAGGAAATTATTACAATAGTCTCTTAGACATGGAAGAAAGGCATAAATTAGAGTGGGAGCCACTTGAATAGAGACAAAGGAATGGCTAGAAGAAATATTATGAAGGTAGAAACAAGATTTGGCAACTAAATGAATATGGGGGTGAGGGAGAGTAAAGAGTCAAGGACAATGCCCATGTTGTAAAGCCTATGGTGCCCCTGAGGTAAACAGGAGAGTTCAGGAGAGAGATGAGTTAAGAGAGATAGAGGAGTTGTGTTTTAGACATGGAACAGAAGAGCCAGTGAACAGTCTATAAGTGAGTTAAATCAAACTTCTTTTGTTCTGGCACTGACAAGTTTTTGAAACCTTTGAGTGGGTATAGCTTTCAGTAAGCCTGTCGTAATTGCCTCTATATTTCTTGCCTGTTGATGGGTCTGCTGACAACAATAATGTTGTTCCCTACAGCTGAATGGCTTATTGGGTTGGCTGACTGGCTAGGCCCCTCTGTGTTAGACTGTTAAGAAGAGTATGATAGTTTATGGCACTGGTGTCTAGCAGACAAATGGTGTTGCAGGAAGTCTTTGGGTTTTGGTGGGCTCTGTTGTGAAGGTTATCTCAATTTGTTTTGATTCTGCTAAGTGCTCTTCTCAGCTTTTAATGGAGCCCTATTTCTGTATTTCTTTGCCCTTTTCCCACCAGCAACCAGTGATAACATAGGAGCTTGGCCTTGGAACATGAAATGTTTAAATAGTATCTTCAACTAAATATAAATTCTTTATTGCAATAGACACTCCATCAATGATTTTTGATTGCTTCATTCTTCCTTGACATTTTCCTACCTTGCTACTATATTCCAATAGCAGATGTCTGAAGCAACAATGCTACAGTGTGGAAAAAAAGTTTCTCCTGTAGGAAAGACAAAACAAGAGAGCAGTGGAGCTATAATAGGAGCACTCTTGATATGAATGACTTGATGTTGAATTTTCTATAAGATAATAGGTTTATGTTTTCAAAATATATGCAAACATGGTTTTCAACATTCACCCTAGCAAAACCTTGTGTTCCAAATTTTTCTCTCTTCCTTTCTTCCACCCTCCTCCCCTAAACAGCAAATAATCAATGTAGGTTAAACATATTCAGTTCTTCTAAACATATCTCTACATTTATCATGCTGTACAAGAAAAATTAGATCAAAAATGAGAAAGAAAAAAAAGCAAGCAAACAACAACAAAAAAGGTGAAAATATTATGTTGAGATCCACATTCAGTCCCCATAGTTCTCTCTCTGGATGCAGATGGATCTTTGTATCACAAGTCTATTGGAATTGTTCTAAATTACCTCACTGTTGAAAAGAATCACGTCCTTGATATTGAATTTTTAAGGAACATGAGTATTCTAAGAACGTCAGAATGCCACCAATCAAATTATAAAAACTTAAAACTAGGCTGTGTTGATCAACCTAGTTAATATGCCCAATTAATTCCTTATACTAATCAGATCTGTTTATCCTGAAATGTGAAAGCACATAGCACAAATAACCTTGGACTTGGTTATATGAGCAAAAAGCTGATCAGTTGAGTTTCTCTTAAAAGTGGGCCAAAGTGAGCCTACGTTGCTATATCTAGTCACTAAAAAGGGGATTGATTCTAGATTGGAGACTGGTGTAAATCCAAGCAGAGTGGAACAAAAAAGCTGGCATTAGTAATACCCCCAAATTTGAAAATAAAACATGTAACAAATTTCTAGTTTCCTGGAGCTTGAAAGGAGCCTCATTAGAGTACTAGACCAGGCAGATCTGGTCCCCAATTATTTCTGCTCACAACCACTCAGCTATCTGAACAGATTCTCAGACCTCAAATATACTATCACCATTTTAAAAAACCTGAAGGTGGTAAGTTTGTATTTTGTGTAATTTGAATGAGATGTGTTGAATATTCCCTAGTATATACCTCAGGAAATTTAGATGTTTTATTATGTGATGTTGGGATCAGAATATGGTGTTTTTTCCCTCTATTAAGCAATCAGATAATTAAATTGATCAAACTGAGTGTACATATATTGACTGAAATCAATGAAAGTAATCTGACCAAATTATTGTGTGTCTTAGCTCTTCTTGAATAGCACTTCTTAATTTTGGCTACTCTGCTGTCCTGCCTACAAATTCAGTGATGTCTCTGTCAGCATCAAATAACTTTCACTTGATTCATCCATCAAAATAGCTTTTGTCCTATACCTGTCCTCCTTTTTGTGGCTAAACTCCTCGATAAGGCAATCATTGTTTCCATTTTCTTTCTTCTCAGTTTCAATCTTTGAAGGCTACCTTCTGACCTCATAAGTCAATCAAAATAGCTTTCTCCAAAGTTACTGGTGATCTCTTAATTGCCAAATCAAATAACTTTTTCTCAGTCCTCATCCTTGACTTTTCTGCAATAGTTGACATTGTCAATCATCATTGTCTCCATGATGCCTTTTTTCTCTCAAATCTTTATGATGTTGCTCTTTCCTGGTTCTTTTGCCTGTCTGACTTCTACCCTGTTATGGGCCAGAACTCTGAACTTGAAACAAGGATTCTTACAAGGTACTAAGTGGAATTGATGAGACAATGCTTATCTCATTTAGTATGGTGCTTAATAGTTCTCTAAGTTCAGTATGATTTAATCTTATGACAAATAATGGTTTCCTAGTGATATAATGATTGGTTTATATTCAGTGTAGCGCATATAAACTAGGAGCCTCAGCCAGGTTCATTCAGAGAGAACTAGAGAAGACAAGTGGACTGGAGGCTGAAGCACAAGTCCTTGGACTCAGATTCTTCCTCCTTAGCTTCTTCACTGAAACCAAGATTCCGGAAGGCTTTTAAGAAAGCTAACTGAGTCCCAGGAAAGGAGACAAGATTTTGAAAGAGATAATAAAGGATTTGGACTTTTAACCCCTGGCAACTCTTGTGATTACTGAACTGAAAAGAAGGCTGTCCAGAGACCCCAAGAAAACTGAACCCAGAGAACATTACACTACCTAATATTTTTTACTGGATTTTTACTAGATACAATTCACGTCTACTAACCATGAGTATATATTCCAAAACTCTGTCCTGGTACCTTTTTTCATCTCTCTATACCAGAACTACTTAAACTTTTTCTACTCACGAACCCTTTCTGCCCAAGAAATTTTATGTTACTCTGGGTATGTAAATTTATAAAATAAGTATACAAATGAAACATTTACTGATAATAAATCATGATTTGTGACCCTCCACATTAAGAATTATGAGATCTCATATGGGGTTGTGAACCACAATTTAAGAAGCTGGACCCTATACTATTTTACTTGGTGATTTTCCCAGCTCCCATGGATTCAATTATCTTTATACAGATGAGTCCCAGATTTCTTTTATACAGTCTTAACTTTGTTCTTGACTTTTCAGTCTCACATCAACAACTGCTCATTGGACATCTAGAACTGTATATCCTGTATACATCTTAAATTTAACATATCCAGAGATGAAGTCAAGATAGTGAAGAGTAGAACACTTCTCTATATGACCTTCTCTGAACTTCCCTCAAATCAACAACAAATTAAGCCTCTGAACTGGTTTTGGAGTAACAGAACCCATAAATATTTGGAGTACAACAAATTTCTAGAAGAAGATACAGAGGAAGAACTTCAGAAAAAGTCTATTTTAATTGGGCAGGGGGAGAGGCTGCCCAGCCTGAACCTGGGCAAGGAATTGGGATGGGGAACCAGAGAATTGCAGAGTCTGTGCACTAGGGAATCTACTGTGAGTCTCTAAGGCTATTTTTGTCCTGCTTACAAACCAGTGGATCAGCAGATTAGTTGTAAGACACCCAAAGCACATGCAAAAGGTGAATTGTGAGCTCCTGAACCTTAGAACCCCAGAAAAATGGGACCTGGCCATACCTACCCAGCACTGGAAGACAGTCAGCAACACTGGCCCCAGGGAAAACTAAGTGGCTATCACCCCTTTGCCTTAAGAGTAGACCTCAACGTTTTTAAAAAATGAGCAAAAAACCAAAAAGATCTCTGACCATAGTGGAAAAAGAGACCGCACACCCTGAGGATCCTAAAGGCAAATCAGCTCTAGATGAAACCCCAACGGGTAATATGACTTGGTATCCATTTCACAAGGTTGTCTTGTAAAAGAATCTTAAAAAAAGTTAGAAGAAAATGGGGGAAGGAAATAAGATCCTTGCAAGAGGGTATGGAAAAAGGAAAAAAAGAAATTATCTGAAGAAAACACCTTAAAAAACATTTGATGAAATGGAAAAGGCAAATAACTCCTTACAAAATAGTTTTGATGAAATGATAAAAATCATATAAGTCCTTACAAAATAGATATGAAAAAGAAACCAATTTGCTGAAAAACAGAATTTATGAAATGGAAAAAAATGCAACAAACAAAATACCTCAATTAGCCAAATATAAAAGGAGATAACAAAAGCTAATTGAAGAAAATAATCCACTAAACATTAGAATTGAACAAATGGAAGTGAACAACTCAATGAGACTTCAAGAATCAGACAAACAAAATTTAAAAAAAAAAACAACAGAAAAACAATTGATCTGGAAAATAGATCTAGGAGAGACAATCTAAGGATTATTGAACTTTATGAAAACCATAACAAAAAAAAGCCTAGACATTATCTTTTAGGAAATCATCAAGGGAAAATGTCTGGATGTCTTAGAACCAGAGGATAAAGTAGCCATTGAAACAATTCACTGATCACCTCCTGAAAGAGACCCCAAGATGAACATTTCAAGGACTATTGTAGCTAACTTTCAGAATTATCAAATCAAGGAGAAAATATTACAAGCAGCCAGAAGGAAAAAATTCAAATATCAAAGAGCCACAATCAGGATTAATCAGGACCTAGCAGCTTCCACTTTAAAAGATCAAAGGGCATGGAGTCTGATATTCTGAGAGGCAAAAAAACTTGGATTGTAGCCAAATCAACTATCCAGCAAAACTGAGCATCATATTTCAGGAGAAAAGATGGATATTCAATAAAACAGGTGAATTTAATCGATTTCTGATGAAAATACCAGAATGAATAGAAAATTTGATCTTCAAATACAGAACTCAAGAAAAGCATAAACAGGTAAAAATAAAAGAAGAAAACAACTTTCTTTTAAAAGTTAAAAAGCTTACATCCCTCTATGGGAAGAGCATATCTTTAACTCTTGACATCTATATCTATGTTATGGGTATACTTAGAGGGTGAAGATATAATTTTTTATTGTGATGATTTAAAAAAGAAACGAGGAGGAAAGGAGGTTCTACTGGAAAAAGAGGAAAATGGAATTAAAATGGAGTAGTTTACATCTCAGGAGGAGACAAAAAAGACCTATTGCAAGGAAAAGGGGAAGGAATGAGCATTGTGTGATTTAGCTCAAAGAGAGAATATCAGATACATTTAGCTTCACAGAGAAGCTTGTCTCAACCTATAGAGAAGTAGAAGGGGAAAGGAGTAAAAAAAGGGAGAGGCTAATAGAAGGGAGAACTGAAGGAGAAGGGGAAAGGTATAAGAAAGGGAGAGGGACTGCAAAAGTGGAGGGCTGTTTGAGGAAGGTGGTGATCAGTGACAAAATATTAGGGAGGAGGGAAAAGGGGAAAGGGTAGAGAAAAATATAGCTGGGGGGTAAACAACATGGCAGGAAACACAGATTTAGTAATTTTACCTGTGAATGTGAATGGGAACCATAAAACAGAAGCAGATAGCATGCTGGATTAAAAACCAAAATCTTACAATGTGTTGTTCACAAGAAACTCATTTAAAGCACAATGATATATTTAGAGTAAAGGTAAAAGGCTAGAGTAGAAACTATTATCCTTCAGCTGAGGTAAAAAAAAAAAAAAAAAGCAAGAGTAACAATCTTGATCTCAGATAAAGCAAAAGCAAAAATAGGTCTAATTAAGAGATAAGGAAGCAAACGTCATCCTACTTAAAGATAACATAGATAATGAAGTAATAAATATTAATTTAGTAACCAATACTAAACATATATGCACCAAGTGGTATAGCATTCACATTCCTAGAGGAGAAGTTAAGAGAGCTGCAAGAAGAATTACAAAGCAAAACTATACTAATGGAGGATCTCAACCTTGCTCTCTCAGAATTAGATAAATCAAACCACAAAATAAATAAGAAAGAAGTTAAGGAGACAAATAGAATCTTAGAAAGGTTAGGGATGATAGACCTTTGGAGAAAATTGAATGGAGACAGAAAGGAATATCATTTTTTCTTGGCAGCACATGGATTGTATGGCAGTACAAAAACTGACCAAGTATTAGGGCATACAACCTCAAAATCAAATGCAGAAAGGCAGAAATAATAAATGCATTTTTCTCAGATCATGATGCAATAAAAATATATGCAATAAAAGGCCAGGGGAAAATAGACCAAAAATTAATTGGAAACTATATAATCTAATCCTAAAGAATGAATGAGTAAAACAATAAATGTTAAACACAATCAATAATTTCATTCAGGGGAATGACAACAATGAAACAACATACCAAAATTTGTGGGATGCAGCCAAAGTGATTATTAGGGGAAATGTTATATCTCTAGATGTTTACTTGCATAAAATAGAGAAAGAGAAGATCAATGAATTGGGCTTGCAACTAAAAAAACTAGAAAAAGAACAAATTAAACATCCCCCAATTAAATACCACATTTGAAATTCTGAAAATAAAAGGGGAGATTAATAAAATTGAAAGCAAGAAAACTATTGAATTAATAAATAAAATTAAGAGTTGGTTTTATAAAAAAATCCCCAACAAAATAGATAAATACTAATTTGATTAGAAAAAGTAAAGAACAAAATCAAATTGTTATTCTCAAAAATGAAAAGGGAAAAATTTCCACCAATGAAGAGGAAATTAATGCTCAACTACTATGTCATTAAATTTGACAATCAAAGTGAAATGGAGGAATACCTTCAAAAATATAGACTGTCCAGATTAACTGAAGAGGAAATAAATTACTTAAATAGTCCCATTTAAGAAAAAAGAAATAGAACAAGCTATTAATTAACTCCTTAAGAAAAAATTTTCAAGGTCAGATAGATTTACATGTGAATTCTACCAAACATTTAAAGAACAATTAATTCCAGTACTATTTGGAAAAATAGGGAAAGAAGGAGTCCTATCAAATTCCTTTTATAACACAGATATGGTGCTGATACCTAACCCAGATAGGGTCAAAACAGAGAAAGAAAACTATATTCCAATTTCCCTAATGAATATTGATGCAAAAATATTTCGTAAAATATTAGCAAAGAGATTATAGCAAGTTATTATCAGGATACAACACCATGACCAAGTAGGATTTATATCTGGAATGCAGTGCTGGTTAAATATTAGGAAAACTATTAGCATAATTGACTGCATCAATAACCAGACTAACAGAAATTATGATTATCTCAATAGATGCAGAAAAAGCATTTGATAAAATCCAACACTCATTTCTATTAAAAATACTAGACAGTGTAGGAATAAGTGGAGTTTTCCTTAAAATGATCAGCAACCTCTATTTAAAACTAGTAGCAAGCATCATATGTAATGGGGACAAAATGGAACCATTCCCAATAAGATCAAGGAAGAAAGAAGATTGCCCACTATCACCATTACTATTCAATACTGTATTAGAAATGATAGCCTTGGCAATGAGAAGAAAAAAGGGATTAAAGGAATTAAGAGTAGGTAATGAGGAAACCAAATTATCACTCTTTGCAGATGATATGATGGTATACTTAAAGAGCCCTATAGAAATCAACTAAAAACTACTAAAAACAATTCACAACTTTAGCAAAGTTGCAGGATACAAAATAAATCCACACAAATCATCCGCATTTTTATATATTATCAATAAAGTCCAACAGCAAGAGATACAAAGAGAGATTTCATTTAAAATAACTGTGGATAATATAAAATATTTGGGAATCTGTCTATCAAGCCAAAGTCAGGAACTACATGAACACAACTACAAAACACTTTCTACACAAATAAATTCAAATCTAATCAATTGGAAAACTATCAAGTGCTCATGGATAGACTAAGTGAATATAATAAAGATGACATACTATCTAAATTAATTTACTATTCAGTGCTATATCAAACTCTCAAGAAATTATTTTAGACATCTAGAAAAAATATTAACAAAGTTCATATGGAAGAACAAAGGTCAAGAATTTCAAGAGAATTAGTGAAAAAAATGCAAATGAAGGTGGCCTTGCTATTCCAGACCTAAAACTATATTACAAAGCAGTAGTCACCAAAACCATTTGGTACTGGCTAAGAAATAGAGTTAGTTGATCAGTGGAATAGGTTAAACACTTTTCAGATTGGCTAAGATGACAAGAAAAGACAATGATGAATGTTGGAGGGGATGTGGGAAAACTGGGACACTAATACATTGTTGGTAGAGTTATGAAGTGATCCAACCATTCTAATGAGCAATGTGGAACTATCAAATTGTGCATACCCTTTGATCCAGCAATGTTATTACTAGACCTATCTCCCAAAGAGATTTGAAAGGAGGGAAAGAGACTCACATGTGCAAAAATGTTTGTGGCAGCCTTTTTTCTAGTGTCAAGAAACTGGAAACTGAGTGGATGCTCAAAAGTTAGAGTATTGAAAAAGTTATGGTATATGAATGTTATGGAATATTATTGTTCTATAAGAAATGATCAGCAGATGATTTCAGAGAGGCCTGGAGAGACTTACATGAACTGATGCTGAGTGAAATTAGGAGAACAAGGAGATCATCGTACATGGCAACAAGATTATATGATGATCAATTCTGATGGACTTGGCTCTTTTTAACAATGAGATGATTCAGGCCGGTTCCAATGATCCTGGAACTCATCCATCTCATCCAGAGAGAAGTCTGTGGGAAGTGAGTATGGATCACAACATAGCATTTCCACTCTTTTTATTGCTATTTGCTTGCATTTTATTTTTTCTCATTTTTTTTCTTTTTGATTTGATTTTTCTTGTGCAGCAAGATAAATATATAAATATGAGCACATATATTGGATTTAACATATATTTCTACCATATTTAACATATATTGGATTACTTTCCATCTAGAGAAGGGGGTGGAAGTGGGGGGAAAATTGAAAGACAAGGTTTTGCAAGGGTTAATATTTAAAAATTATCCATGCATATGTTTTGAAAATAAAAAAAAGATTTAATAAAAAAAATTTATATATTTAACATATCCCAAACTGAACTCATCTCTCCCTCTCCCAAATCTTTCCTCTTCCCACTCCTATTAAAGTTTAAATGCCTCTATCCTTCCAGTTACCCAATATTGAAACCTAGGTGTCATCTTCTACTCCTCCCTCTTCTTTACTCCCCATATTCAGTCAATTGAAGAATCTTATAATTTCTACCCTTGTAACATCTCTCCAATTACCTCCTTTTGTCCTCTGTCATTGCCACCACTCTAGTACAGGCCCTTATATCCTAATATCCTGGACAATGGCAATGGCCTTCTACTTGGTTTCTTGCCTTCAAGTCTCTCCCCATTCTAGTTCAGCTTCCATGCATATTGATTTTTCCAAAAATACAGGTCTGATTATGTTAATTCTCATATTCAATAAAATATACTGGCTCTCTACAACTTTCAACATCAAATATAAAATTACCCTTAAAGATAGAATTTCTGTCTTTCTAGTCTTCTTATACCTTACTTCTTTCTATTTACTTTGCAATCCAGTGACTGCTATTTTTTTGAACAAGACATTCTATCTTCTACCTGACATCTCTCATGGCTGGATTCTTATCATCTCTACCTCTTGGTTTCCTCTCAAATATTAGCTAAAATTATCACCTTTCACAAGATCCCCCTTAGTGATAATGCCTTTCCTCCATAATTAATTACTTCTTTTTTCCCTTTCTCTCTCTCTTTTTCTCTTTCTTTCCTTTCCTCCCTTCCTTTCTCCTTTCCTCTCTTTCTTTTCTACTTCTTTCTTTCTCTCTTTCTCTTTCTTTCTATCTTTCTTTCTCTCTCTTCCCTTCCTTTTCTTTCCTTCCCTCTCCTTCCTTCCTTCCTTCTTTCCTTTCTTCCTTCCTTCTTTTTCTTTTTTATCTTGTTTGTATACAGTTGTTTATATATTGTCTTCTTCATCAGATAGTAAGCTTTTTGAGAATGCATTTTGTTTGGTCTTTTTATCTCTAGTGCTTAGTGTGGTGCCTGGAACATAGTAGGTGCTTAATTAGTGCTTGTTGACTTCTTAGAATGCTTGGGTAATTGTAATCAAGAAGTGCATAAAAACACCCTGGTTAATTACAATTGATATAGGAATGGAGAAATCGAGGTTACTGGAAATGTTCTCTGGGAGGACATCTCTTGCTCCTTGTTAGTAACTTCTGCTTTATTTTTTTTTAATTATAGCTTTTTATTTACAAAATATATGCGTGGCTAATTTTTCAGCATTGACAATTGCAAAACCTTTTGTCCCAATTTTTCCCCTTCTTCCCCCCACCCCCTCCCCCAGATGGCAGGTAGACCAATACATGTTAAATATGTTAAGGTATATGTTAAATACAACATATGTATACATATCCATACCATTATTTTTCTGCACAAGAAGAATTGGATTTTGAAATAATGTACAATTAACTTGTGAAGGAAATCAAAAATGCAAGTGGACAAAAACAGAAGCATTGGAAATGCTACATAGTGGTTCATACTCAATTCTCAGAGTTCTTTTGCTGGGTGTAGCTGATTCTATTTATTATTGAACAAATGGAACTGGTTTGGTGTAAGTTCTGGGCTAGCTCCCTGGAGGCCTTAGAATCAGCCAGAGTTTCAGCCCTTTAGAGTTTGGTTCATCTCATTGTCGAAGAGAGCCAAGTCCATCAGAATTGATCGTCAGATAGTATTGTTGTTGAAGTATATAATGATCTCCTGGTTCTGCTCATTTCACTCAGCATCAGTTCATGTAAGTCTCTCCAAGCCTTTCTGAAATCATCTTGCTGGTCATTTCTTACAGAATAATAATATTTCATAATATTCATATACCACAATTTATTCAGTCATTCTCCAATTGATGGGTATCCATTGAATTTTCAGTTTCTAGCCATTATAAACAGGGCTGCCACAAACATTTTGGCACATACAGGTTCCTTTCCCTTCTTTAAGATCTCTTTGGGATATAAGCCCAGTGTAACTTCTGCTTTAAATTCATGTCATCTCTGACCTCAAAATCCATGTCCAAACTCATCTGTCATGCTAAGTCCTAGTAAAGGGAATCCTAGAGCTTGTTTGACATGGGTAGGTCTCTTACGGGAATCATAACATCTATCCTAATGAATCATTTCTTAGTATAGAAGTTAATAAAACTACAACAGGCTTCCCTAACCTTCTCCAAATATTTCCTAATATATACAAGAAGAGGGGAAGATGCATTCATAAGGACATATCAGTTGGACTCGCTTATTCCAAATTGGAAATACTAGAACTGCTTAAGAGTATTTACTTCTGACATACATGTATAACAAATATGAAGTACATCATATATACAAAAGCACTGTGCTTTGTTTTGAACAGCATACCAAGTTCAGGTAAGACATGGTCCTGGTCCTCAAGAAGATCATAGTCCACTAGGGGGATACATCCACCAGCATAGAAAACTTTCTGAGAGAGCCTGGCCCTTTTATACAGAGTAACTCATAAAACAGCAATTAACAAAAGAAAGCCACTTTGTTCCTAGGGAAATGGAGCAAAATTTGTCAGCCCTTTCCAAGACAAATTTGGATCCAAAGGATCTGGGTTAAATTTTAGCACTGATCTTAAACTTGTGGCTCTGTAGACCAATCACTTTACCTCTCTGGGCCTCAGTTTCCTTTTCTATAAAATGTGAGAGTTGGATTAGATGACTTCTAAGGTCTCTTCCAGCTCTATAGCTAAGGTACATTGATCCTCAGATGAATTTTTGACATTCAGCCTTGCCCCTATTATTTGCATAGGATATGAAAGGCATCATATTGTTAGTGAGTTGAAAAAAAAATCTCCCTATCAGAATTCCACCGAGATCTTTGGCAGTTTTCCCATGTGGAATCTTGAAAACATTTGGCAGGAGCTAGGGGAAGGAAAAATCACTTAGACTTGGAGATCTCAGAAGAGGTGAGGAGTAGGGAGGCTTAAAAAAATCTTAATTTTACTTAGCCTTGGGGCTTCTGATTTTTACTGGTTGTCTGGCTAGGTATATTGTCTGATAGCTCTTGGGTATGTTCCAGGCCTTTTCTCATCAGAGAAAGACCAAAGTAGCCATTGAGTCCTAAGGAGGAGTTCTGAAGAATGTGGGTAGCTAAGGCCCAGCAGATGGTGGTAGGGAGCAGCCCAATCACCATGACAACATTAGAGTTGCTATTAGAGATGGGAGGCTCAACATGACATCGAGTCAAGATGCAACACGATGCTAAGACATCAAGAGAATCCACCAGTTCTGCCACACTAATAGTGTGAGTTGCCCCAGCCACATGTGATCTTGGATACATATGTCCCTATCCATGTACCTTTCACGAATGTGCTTTCATAATGTGAGGGATGTAGAAGACCCTTACCCAAAATGACTACTCAGAGATCCCTCAGTAGAAGGCAGAAAAGTTGTTTATTGAAAAACCTCCAGAGGATGAGCCGTCCCATCGCAAGATAAACTCGCAGTAGGAGGGCTAAAGGAGTAGTAAAGATACATAGCTTTTATACAAGAAATTACATCACAAGTAAGAGAGCATTGAGAAGGGGAGGGGGAGGCATCTAATTGGTTGTTGCTAGTTGGGGAGATTGGAATGGAAGGTTTCTGTTTCCCTGAAATCTCCTGATTTCTGGGAAACAAAGTCAGGCCTTCAGGCTTAATCAAGCAGACAGTGGTCCAGCTAATAGACTAAATATTGATAAATGTCAAATACCAATAAATGTCATCAGTTCAGGTTAAGTAAATATGTTTCTAGCTGGCCAAGGCTCAAGTAGATATGAGCCTGCACATATACAGGTCATAGGGGAGACACAGAAATAATAAAATACAGAAAAAGAATTCATACATTCCTGTAAGTTCTTCACCTTATCTATTCCCCACAATAACATACTTCGCCCATCCCCCATCTCTCCCTCCCCCCTCCCCTTCCTCTTCCTCTCTCCCTCTCTTCTCTTTCCCTCTTTTCTTCTCTCTCGCTCCTTCTCTATTTCTCCTCTTTCCCTTTCTCTCCCCTCTCTCTCTCTGTTACTGTCTATCTCCCTTCCATGTCTCTGTCTCTTTGCCCCTCCCTCTTTTCTCTTTCTTCTCTCTCTCTGTCTTTGTATATGTCTCTGTCTCTTTCCCCCCTCTCTCTGTCTCTCCCCACCTCTCCCTTCCCCCCCTTCCCTCCTTTTTCTCCCCCCTCTTTCCCTCTCTCTCTCTCTCACATATACACACACAAATATTCCTTGACCCCATAGTTCCCTATGTGGGGAATAGATAAGGTGAAGAACTTACAGGAATGTATGAATTCTTTTTCTGTATTTTATTATTTCTGTGTCTCCCCTATGACCTGTATATGTGCAGGCTCATATCTATTGAGCCTTGGCCAGCTAGAAACATATTTACTTAACCTGAACTGATGACATTTATTGGTATTTGACATTTATCAATATTTAGTCTATTAGCTGGACCACTGTCTGCTTGATTAAGCCTGAAGGCCTGACTTTGTTTCCCAGAAATCAGGAGATTTCAGGGAAACAGAAACCTTCCATTCCAATCTCCCCAACTAGCAACAACCAATTAGATGCCTCCCCCTCCCCTTCTCAATGCTCTTACTTGTGATGTAATTTCTTGTATAAAAGCTATGTATCTTTACTACTCCTTTAGCCCTCCTACCGCGAGCTTATCTTGCGATGGGACGGCTCATCCTCTGGAGGTTTTTCAATAAACAACTTTTCTGCCTTCTACTGAGGGATCTCTGAGTAGTCATTTTGGGTAAGGGTCTTCTACATCCCTCACACCTATATATGTGCTTTTTATGCCTGTTCCCTGCTCATACATGTTTTTTTCTGAATGTATCCTCTACATAGCTTTCTGACCATAAATATTCTCTGCATTTCTTTTCTCCATTTATAGTACAATGATCTGTGAGAGAATGCATCCCTTGTGTGTATGGGAACAAGGGGAGTCTATTTAGATATCTAGAAGTTATATTTTTTTGAGATTTGCAAAGTATTTTAAAAAATACCTCAGTTGATCTTCACAACTACCCTGGAGGCAGATACTATTATTATAGTAAACTTATAGATGGGGAAACTGAGTGACTTACCCAGTGTCTCTTAGCTAGGAAGTATCTGAGGTCAAGTTTGAACTCAGATCTTAATTCTAAGTCTGGTATTATATCCACTGTGCTCCTAGCTGTCTCTCTTTAATTAAATGTCTTAAATGATTAAGATGTCCTTTCTAGTAGGTTGGTAAAAGCAAGCACATAATTGGAGGACTATAAGCTAGGTGACAGTGGGGAGAGTACCAGGCCTGGAGTCAAGAAGCATCATCTTCCTGAGTTCAAATCTGGCCTTAGACTCTTAGTACTGTGTGACCCTGAGCAAATCATTTAACTCTGTTTGCCTCATCTGTCAAATAACAGGGAGAAGGAAATGGCAATCTACTCTAGTTGTGCCAAGAAAACCCAAACAGAGATACAAAGATTTGGATATGACTAAAAAAAACAAACAAAAAGACTGAACAACAATAACAAAAATAGTGCTCCTGGTTTCCAGAGTTTGGTGTGGCTTCTGAAGGCCCCCCCAACCGTATATGTATATATATATATATGTGTGTGTGTGTGTGTGTGTGTATGAGACCAGTACTGCACTGTAATATATTAGGGCTAGGCAAAGATAAAGCACAGTACACTCTGAAGTCTGACAGAGAAGACAGTCACCACCACTCAGAGGAATCAGGAAAGACTTCCCGGAGGAGGGAGCATTTGGAATGTTTTCTTTTTCTTCTAAATAGAGAGGACATCATATGGGAAGCTTCACATTCTTAGACCAGGACATAATGGCTGCTGATGACATGATGGCGACACAGCTTGGGGCAGAATAGGGTTGGATGGTAAGATCTCATGTATACAGAGATAACCTGTCTGAATGGGGGCCAGGCAATTTGGCAAGAGTTCATCCTATTATTCCGGTGCCTCGCCCTGCACATGGAGCACTTTTGGTTTTCTTCTGCTGTTTCAGTGGGCTACCGCTTCCTTGATTTGACAAGTAGAATAGGCGAATGTCATGTCTGACCTTTTCAGCTTCTACTTCTCTGCATTGTTCATTCCAACTACAGCACAGGAATAATATTGCAGCAGGTTTTCTCAACTCTTTGAAATCCGTGAGCCATTGTTGTTGTTCAGGCTCGTTCTGAGTCTGTGACCCCATTGGGATTTTCTTGGTCAAAATACTGCTGTGTTTTGCCATTTCCTTCTTCAGTTCATTTTATAGATGAATCAAACAGGATTAAGTGACTTGCCTAGGGTCATGCAACTAGTGAGTGTTTGAGGCTAGATTTGAATTCAGGAAAATGAGTTTTCTTAATTCTAAATCTGGCACTTTATCTACTGTACTTCTCCATGACCTTTTACTGAGGTGGTTTTTTTTTTTGTTTGTTTGGTTTTGTTTTTAATATTTTCTCCTCAAGAGTCCTTCTGTAATTTCATTTTTTTTCTTGCTATCTGGGTTGTTGATGAGTAGTTCTTGGCACTGAGGAATCGGCTGCCTACCTTAGCTTCTGTCAATTGTAGGAAAAGGGAGATAGTTGATGTTGAGGTACATGATGGGAAGTTTGGATTAAAACTTTTGGTAATTTGTCATGCAGATATCTTTAGTAATGGGATGGGGAAGAGGGAGCAGGGAGGACAGAGAATCCTTTCAAATGAGACTTCTGCTGGTAAAAGTGGCACTTGTGGAGTTTTCATTCTCAAGTATGGGTTCTGGATTGAACAAGTGCAAAGGTCACACCTCACACAACAGATGTGTTGATGGAAAACAGAAAGTCTGTCTGAAATACCGCATGTCAGAATAAGAACATCATCTCCTTCTGACACCTGAAAATTGCAAATTTGAAAGGTTCCTTCTCACCCATCAGCTTCTTGGTCCCACCCTTTTTCTCCTCTCTCTCTCTCCCTTCCCTGCCCCCATGCACAACTGGAAATCAGGACTTTCTTTCCCATACCTACTTCTCCACATACAGAGTCAGCAAATATTTATTAAGGCATAGCAATTACCTAAGGTACTTTAGTTTTAGATCTTTAATATCAGTCTAGAAGGGACCCTAGACTCTTATAGGGTCATCTAGTCCAAAAGCCTTACTTTTCAGATGGTGACATTGAGGTCTATGAAGGCTAAATGACTTATTACCTTGACATAGGCAAAAAGCATCTGGAATAGTATTTGAATTCAAGTTCTCAGATTCTAGAATCTGTGGCACATCTTTATCTAGAATTAGATAGTATCCCTGCCCTAAAGTCTTTAAACTAAAAAGGATGTGCATGAACTTACTTTAATGTTAACAAGCATTTGTTGAGTGACATAAGTCAAAGAAAACTGGGAACCAGGATCCAGCATTCAAAACAAAACAAAACGGTGTGTTCTACTGGGGAGAATATGATATAACCATAGATAAGTATGATATAAAATGGTGAGGGAAGGGGGAAAAGAAGAGATGAAGACTAAGTACTTTTGGTTCCTCAAAAGAGAGATCACTTTTAGCTGGAGGAATCAAGGAAGTCTACATTTGAACATCTGATATGAATCTTCAATTAAGGGAATGCCACAAAGTGCAGAAGAGGAAGGGATTCATCCAGGGATAATGGATAAGTTTATACAAATTCAAGGAGGTGGGATCTGGAATGTTGAGTTTGAAGAACAACTAGTAGTGTAGTTTGGATGGGATTTAAAATACACAAAAGGGTTAGTAATGTGAAAGACTGCAAAAGGCAGTTGGAGTCAAATTGTGGAGGAGCTCAAAAATCAGGCTGAGGGATTTGCATTGGCCAGATTTGGGCCTCAGAATTCTTATCTAATGACTCACACTGAACTTTCAGATACTGTCTGGAAAATGTAAAAAACAGGAGAGGAGCTACTTCTCTAATGACTGTTCTGCTTTCTTCCAGATTTGTTTATAGGTTAGATTTGTTTTTATTTTCAGTCTCTTCTCCTTTTAGGAGTGGAAGGGCATGGGCATTCCACCAGAAACTATTCCCATTCCATTTTTGCACAGAAATGATTTAAATAAATAAAGAAAAGCTGTAGCTGAGCTATGAGCTGCTAGTGTTTATAAACTGTACTCCAAATCAGCTGCTGGACAGAAGCACAGTGACTAAATGAGATGATTCAATATCTAATTCAATATCTAATCTTTATTGACATAAATATTTTGAATAGAGCTTGCCTAGAACATCAATTTTACTAGGGAACTAAAACTGAAGATATTACAGGATGCTAATAGTCCTATCAAATGATGTATCCCTATGCCCATCAACATGGATTATTAATCAATACTTGATCATCAAATTTTGATCTGGATTTCAATATTTTTGTTAAGAGAAATCTACCTCTGTTATACAAGCAGAAGCGGATTGTCTGGTGGTCTGACTTTCTGCCATGGCACATAAGGGCAGCAGGCATATCCTGAATAGCAGCAAGAAGGTGGACTGTATCTCCTGTAAGGACCAAAGTCAGTACTCTGTAATTGTAGAAGGCATTCATGGTGGAAACAGAGCTGGATCATACTCTGTAGTTGTAGAAGGTATTCATGGTGGGAACAGAGCTGGAGAAACTTTGGTTCTGCTATAGCACGGCATCAAACATTTTGGTTCATCTACATTCAAAACAAGAGTCCTGGCCATGGAACTTTCAGAAACCAGATGGGCATTTTCTTTCCTTTTCTATGTCCAGGGAGTAAAAAGAAAAATCAAGAATACTCTTGTTGAGAATTGCTTCATAATCATGGTAACAGAGATTATGTATACCAATTTGTTATCTGACACTTTGGTATGTTCAAATCTGGCTTATTCAGTGTGTGATTTTGGATAAATTACCTAACTTTTTTTCTGCCTCACAATTTCCTCATTTATAAAATGGGGATGATAGTACCTACCTCCCAGGGTGTGTAAAATAAAGTATGTTTGTAAAGTGCTTTGAAAATCTTCAAGTGCTATATAAAATGTTAAATGCTGTTACTGCTGCTGCTGCTGCTGCTAGGGGCTATAGTATCAAGATTTTTCATATAGGGAGAGCTTATCACTTAGAGAAGATTTGGTAGATGGCTATGATAGAAGGGAAAATACTAGAAAACAAAGTCAACTGGACTGAAGTATTCTAGGGCTAAGTGTTTTATGCAAAAAAGAGAAAATTTTAAAGTAGGGTGGATTTTTTGGGGGGGAGGGGAATGATATTATATAGTGGTCAGAGCTTTGGAATCTTAATCTGGATTTAAGTCCCACTTTGCTATTTAATACATTTTTTCTGATCATGAAAAAATCATCTCACCTGTCTGGGGCTTTGTTTATTTATCTGTAAAAACCAAAAGGTTATATTATACAATTTCAAAAATTTCTTTCAGTCTTAAATTTTATGATTCCGAATTTGTACCTGTCTCAAAAAACTAATGAACTAAAAGGAAAAGAACATATAATACAAATTTGGAGAAAAAATTGTATGGATAATTTAAAAAAGCTTTTTTCATTTATTTCCCTCCAATAGGTATTCTCAAAAGCTAGTTGGAATGATAAGCAGAGCTTGGAAAGAATGGATAGTGTGAGAAGCTCGGGAAGATGCTTAAAAATTGGATAATTCATGAAAAAAGAGTCAATGGCTTAGTAAAGAAGGCACAAAAATATTGAAAAATATAACACCTTAAAAATCAGAATAGGTCAAATTGTAAAAAAAAAAATCACAAAAATCTAATGAAGAGAAGAATTCCTTGAAAAACAGAATTGTCAAAGTGGAAAAAAAATAGATAAAAATTCACTGAAGAGAAAAACTCGTTTAAAAAGCAGAATTGGCCAAATGGGAAAAGGAGGTACAAAAGCTCATTGAAGAAAATAATTTCTTAAAAGTCAGAATAAAGCTTTTGTGCCTTTATGAACATCAAAAAACAATCAAACAAAATCAAAAGAATGAAAAAATAAGAAAATGTGAATATCTCACTGAAAAAAACTGACCTGAAAAATAGATCCAAGGGAGATTAATTTAAAAATTACTGAACTATTTATGTCATAATAAAAGATAACCTTGACATCCTCTTTCAAGAAACTATCAAGGAAAATTGCTGTGATACTCTAAAACCAGAGGATAAAATAGAAATTGAAAGAATCTACCACTTATTTCTTGAAAGAGATCCCCAAATGAAAACTTCCAGGAACATTATAGCCAAATTCTAGACCTCTCTGATCAAGGAGAAAATACTACAAGCAGTCAAAAAGAAAGAATTCAAATATCATGGAGCCACAGTCAGGATAACACAAGATTTAGCAATTTTCATATTAAAGGATCAGAGTTTGGTATATGATATTCCATAGGGCAAAAGAGCTAAGATTACAAGTAAGAATCACTTATCCAGCAAAACTGATGATAATCCTTCAGGGGAAAGAAATGGAAATTTAATGAAATAGAGGACTTATATGTATTCCTGATGTAAAGACCAAAGCTGAATAGAAAATTAGATTTTCAAATAAACGATACAAAAGAAATACAAAAAAAGTAAACAGGAAAGAGAAATCATAAGGGATCCAAAAAGGTTAAATTCTTTCTATTCCTACATGGGAAAATGATATTTATAACTTCTAAAAACTTTCTCATTATTAGGGCAATTAGAAAGAGAGAGTATATGTAGACAGAAATCAGAAGTGTGAGTTGAATATGATAGTATGATTATATAAAAAATAAAATAATTAATGAAAAATAAAAATTCAGTGGGAGAAGGAAAAAAGGAGAGAAAGAATGGAATAAATAATCTGACATGAAAGAACCCTGAAAAAGATTTTACAGTGGAAGGGGAAATAGGGAGGGGAGCACATGAATCTTACTTTCATCAAAATTGGCTCAAAGAAGAAATAATATACACTCATTTAGGTATAGAAATCTTACCATATAGGAAAGTAGGAAGGGAAGAAGATCAGGGAAGGAAGGGGAGCTGATAGAAAGCAGTTTGGAAGAAATGAAAATCAGAAGCAAAACACTTTTGAGAATAGACAGTGTAAAAGGAGAAAAGGTGAGGGAAAAGGAAAGGGAAAGGGAGAATATAAATAGGGTGAAACAGGATGGACAGAAACACAAAGTTGGTAATCATTAATGTGAAAAAAAACTTTACAGTGAGTTTTCTCTGAAAAAGACTTCATTTATCTAATATGAAAATTGAGTCAAATGTATAGAAATAAGCCATTCCTCAACTGATAAATGGTCAAAGGATAGAAATGAATAGTTTTTAGACAAAATAATCAAAACTATCTATAGTCTATATATAGATCTATATCTATATATATAGTCTCTAATCACTATTCATCAGAGAAATGCACATTAAAACGACTCTGAGCTACTGTTCCACACTTGTCAAATTGGTAAGATGACAGAAAAAAATGACAAATGTTGAAGAGAATATGAGTAAATTAAAACACTTTGTGAAGTTGTATACTAATCTAGCCATTATGGAGAACAATTTGGAACTATGCCCAAAGGACTATAAAACCATGCATACTCTTTGACCAGGGAATACCACTATAAGGTCTGTACACCACAAAGATTTTTAAAAAGACCTAAATGTACAAAATACCAGAAGTGTGGATTATATCATCTTTCCAGGTCTTAGTTCTTTGAGACTACGAGTTATGAGTTTCCTTTGCCTCTGAGAAAGAAGACATTTAAACTAAAGGGTAGGGCATTAGGACAATAATAGAATAATGTGGGCTTGGAGGGATCTTGATTAGGAGATAATGAATACTTCATTTTGCTGAAGAGTTTAAGAAAGTCTTGTCAAGTTCATATATCATATCATACTTGGAAAATTACATTTCTCACCATATTATTAATTTTAGTAACTGATTTTTGTATTTCACCTTATACTAACTGTCCCTGTCCTGAAGAGACTGAAAAACATCTGTTGCCATTCTTTATACCTTATTTTTTTATTTGTGCTTATTTTGGGGCAAAATGTTTTAATAATCCACTATTCCTCTCTACTTCTTTTCTTCCTTGGATTATGTAATATCATCCAATACCAGGGTTTTTTTTTTTTTTTTTTTTGTAACTATGAACATTTTGAAGGTCATCGTCAATGTAAATGAAATAATAAAATCCAAGATGGCATACATAAAAATCCTGATCTTGATACCCTGTGGTCCACAAATGTTCTTAAAGGTCTGTCTCATGTCTTGACATGAGACACTCATTTTGAATTTGCAGGGAGGATGCAAATCCTGAACACTTGATTAGCAAGATTTATATATAACATGTTATGAAACTGTATAGATAGCATGTTTGCCTGTTATGAAAACCAGATGGTTTGTGCTGGTTCAGTCAACCCAACTAGGTTGCTATAAGTTATTTATTAAAATATCTGGAAATCACTTTGAGATGATAATGATTAACATATTTCCACATTGGCACAAACACCCTTGGCTGTTAATTGGATATCGACTGTCTGTTTAAAGCTGATTAGTAAAGACTGCTATAAGACTTAGTTACATTGAATCATGACAGAATGGACTGCTGCTGTGATGGAACTAGAATCTAAGTCCAAGCAAAGCTGAATCAGGAAAGCCTGAAAAGTTAATAACTTCAGACTTGAAAAGAAATTATATTGTGACACTATTTCCTGGAGCCCAGAAAGGATCAGCTGTAGTTTTACTAGAAATCAGATCAAGTGGGTTTCAATCCCCAAACTCTATGATATTTATCTGCTCAAATTCAACTCCTCAAACTCTTTATCCCAAGATCTCTCATTCAATATTGTTATTTCTACCATGAAGAAGGGAGGTATGAAGATTGTATTTTGGGTATTCTTTATTCCATATCTTAGGAAATTTAGGTAAGTTAATATATTGTGATCTGGGAATCAAGAGTAGACAACTTCATTCTATTAAGTAACTTGAATGAACAGAGTGCATATATTGACTGAAATAAGTAAGGAAAATTTGACCAAATCATTGAATGTCTTGTTTTTTTCTGAAAGGTATTTTCTAAGTTTGGAATGGTCTCTCTCCTCCCACAAAATGCCTTGGTTACTTATATTCAAGAAGGCAATAAAATATTTTAGATAATCCCCACTAAAAAAGTTAAACTACTTTTCTGTATTTAAATTGTGGATAGGAACTATAATTGGTAGCTTCCATTTGACGGTGGGAACACAATTTTCCTATAAAAACCTGAGGCATGTTGGTATGAGTGGGGCAACTTTAATTACAACCAGTATTTATAAAGTGCTTTCATTTGTACAGGTTATTATTCTCAACAACAATTTTGTGAGGTAAGTAAAGTTAGTACTAATACATTTTACAGAGGAGAAAATGGAGTTACTTACTCATTGTGACTTACTCATGATCACAGAGCTAACTGCAGTATCTGAAACTGTTAGATATGAATCCGGGTTAGACTGCCAGTCTAATATCAAATTTTACCATATTCTCTTTTCTATGACAGGATAATGAATTACAATTATAGAATTGAAAGTTTATAGTCACATTATTTAAAAATACTTCTAAGAAGTGTGTGTTTTCTATATATAGAGATACAGACTGTACTTGGTTTCATTAGTATAGGGAATTCTTGGATGAGGAAACTCCTTTCTTGTATTAGTGTAGCAATTTACAGTCTTAACGATTTGCTTAGTACACTGAGAGATTGTGTGACCTGCCCAAGGTCACAAATATAATACATTTCAAAGATGGGAATTCAGATATTCCTGGCTTTGAGGTCAGAGCTTTGCTACATCACTGTACTTCTCCAATTTTACACACACCTACACCCACAGCCACACTGAGTCATTTGGGAGTTGGTGCTTTATACAATCAGGAAAAAAACAACCTGAGATAACTTACTGAGCTATATGTCACCTTTAGTTGACATTGTAAACAATCATTCATCATTTATTAAATTATTTGAGTTTCCTTTTTCCTTTCACCTATAATTAGACAAAACAAACAAAAATAAAAACTGGTAAGTCATTTCCTCTCAAGTTTCTTTGAGACTTTTTTGTAAAATAATTTGGCTAGCCGGTCTACAACATATTTTCTATTTTACCATATTTCTTTTTCTTTCCCTTTTCTTTTTCCCTTTCAAGTCTTCAAGACAAAGGGTTTGTCCTGTCTATTCTCAGGACCTCTGCTTATTTCATTTAACTCTTAATGCCTTTGAAGACAAAGTTTTGAAGGGATAATTATTTCTTCTCTTCCATTAGAATGTTAGTACTACATCATCACATAGTTCCTTTCAATTGCTCAAATAAATTTACTATTCAGTCTCTCTGGCTTATTGTATTTATAGTTTCTACTCAATTCTGAGTTCCTACTCAGCTCTGGTCTTTTCATCAGAAGTGCTTGAAAGTCCTCTATTCCATGAATGATTCATTCCCCCCATAGGATAAAAGTCAGATTTCCAGAGGAAGGTATTCTTAAGATATATAAGCCTTTATCTTTTGCTTTTTGTAGTATTGTATATTTCAATATCTGTTCTTGTTTTAAGTTGAAGTTATCAAGTCTTTTAAGTTGTCCCCTGGTTTACTTAAAATGCTTTTTTTCTGGATAAATTCATTATTTATTCTTTTGCATGGGAGATCTGGATATTGGCTATGACATTTTTGGGACTTTTTTCACTCCTTGGGAATACCTCTTTCAGGTGTGTGTGTGTGTGTGTGTGTGTGTGTGTGTGTGTGTGTACACATATACCTGTCTCTACCCTTTAGTTCTAAAATAATAAATCACAGTTTTCATTTCTGATTTCTTGAAATATGGTATTTGAACTTAAAAAAAAAGGGTCAAGGTTTTCAAGGACTGGAATGATTCTTAATCTCTTCTTGATTTGTTTTCCAGCTCAGTTGTTCTTGACATCAGATATCTTCCATTTTCTTCTGTTTTTAATCTTTGGATTTTATTCTAATATTTTTGTCTTGAAGGACTATTTATTACTATTTGAATTATTCTAATTTTCAAGGAATCAATTTATACAGTAAAGTTTATCATTTTCTCTTCTAAGTTTACTTATTTTAATTCTTTCCTCAAGAGATTTTCATTTTTGTCTAGGTACTTATATAATTCTAGTAAAAAGTCCATTTACTTTTAAGTTTCTATTTGCAGTTTTATTTATTTCTCTTGGTGGATCTCTAGATTTGCAATTTTATTATTAGTGTTCTCTTTGATTTGTCCATCTCTCCAGCTTTAGTTCCTGAATTAGAGCTTTTGGACCCCTTGCTTCACTTTTGGGTAGGACAGCCAGCCTGCTTGGTCTTATCCTGGTTTCTTTGTTCTTGAATTGATTTCTACCTCTCCGATCTTTGAGATTCAGATTACTGGAACTTCAGGACACTATCTGGCATCTTGAGTGTTACTGGGTCTGGGCTACTGCTTCACACATCTTTTAAGTTACTTTTAGGTAAATTTAGAAAAAGAGTTATCTTGGAATACCAAATGTTTACTTACTTGGAGTCTGATGTAAGTAAAAATCGTAAATGATAAATCTCATGTTTGAATATGGGGCCTACAATTGCAATGGTGACAGGAAGTTATTTCTAATATAGGGAATTATGCCATCCCTGGGGATGACATGCTACTGAGTAAAATCCCACTAAATTCCTTAAATAATTGCAGTAACTAAAAAGCTTTTCTTTTAAGGAATAAAAAGACTTGGGGCAATCCAAAAGTATTATTGAATTATGCTACATTTGTTGAGAGCTGAAAATTCTGGGCTTTTGTTGAAAGAGTGCATTATTGTCTCATCTAATCTTTTTACCTTAATCACTTTAAATGTACTGACAAGCACAATTGACCAATTAATAGTGCTTATGCTCTTGTTATATCATTTGTAATCCATGATCCTCTTTCTATTGTAAGGGCCTTTCAATTTTTCATGACTCAAAATGGAGGACATGCATAATGAATACAAATAGCAAATTGATTAAATGTAATGCACATTCTATTGCTGGCTAGGTTTACGCCTGTTATTAATGACAGAAATCTAGCAAATTCTCATGAAAACACCAATGACATACAACTTTAAATGCAAGATGCTAGGACACTAGGGGTCTTAAATTTTTCTAATTACTGCATAACAGCAGCCATTAATTTCCCAGATGGCCCCCTTTGTAAATAAGGACATTGGCAGGACTGCTTTATTCAACTTTTTTTTTTTACTTTTGATGATGCAATAACCACCAAGAAACGCGTTTTTTTCTTTGCTATGTTATATTTCATAAGAGATGCACCTGGAGGAAAAACTTTCTTAATTAACAAAACAAAAAGGACATGAGGTATGGGAAAAGAAAATTTATTTTTGGCTGAAATGATTTGTAATTTTTGATTTGTAAATATATTTGTAAAGAGTTCAAAATCTGTATTCCACATAGTAATAGCTAACAATTAGATATAGATTTAAAGGTAGTTGTGCTTTTGTATACATATATCACATTGCTTCAAAGGGACATTTAGCATACTAGTGTCAAAGAAGTGACATAACAAAACCTCTAAAAAATTAAACAAGATGAGCCAGCTGACTTTATATTATGTGTATACTGTGGAATGGAGAGAGCTTCTTGATCCTTCTTGTTGTAATCCTAGACACTGAGGATAAATATCAACAGATCATCCATTTTGCGAGGAGATGTCATGTTTTATTTTCTACAAACATCTCTTTTCAATCACCTGTAATATTTCCTGGTTATGAAATGTGTCTTCTTTGACATATTGGTATATATGGTGATTGATTCATGTACTCTGGGATCTGAAAAAGAGTAAAACAATCCATTGACAAATCTGCAAAGAAAAGTGCTAGAGTGGAGAGATTATTTTGGTGAGACTCCTCATGTAATATTTATCTAACACCCACACCAAGTTGGCTGCTAGAAGTTTACTACTAATAAATTCTCCCTCCTCTATCATGAGCTGGCAAGAATTCAGAATGCTACTAGTAGAAAGAGTGGGCAGTTATTTGCTTTGTTTGTGTACCTAGCAGTGCTATTGACCTAAGTACTGACAGTTAAGCATCAGCCATGATGATAAGCTGTGAGTGGGCAAAATTCCAAAAATTGGGAATGAAAAAGGACTGGCAACACCCTGCTGATAGCATCAACTGTCATTTTGGCAGAACCTAAATCAAGTCCGGTGGATTCCCTTGTCTGTCTTTGGGAGTGTGCACATACACAATAGGCCTGGGATTCATTCAAGCATGTTTAATTTGCTGTGTTAGGGTGACTTTCAAAGGCACTAACAATGCTCATGATAGAAAATGTCAGATTTATGAACACTGGGCAAAAATGGATGCATTATGCAGTTCTAAGAAGGGAACAAAATTAACAGACTCTTTCTGAAGACTTTTTCATTCTATGGAGATGGAAGACAGATTTCTTGTTAAAATTTAGGAAATACACATACCCTCCTCTCCCACTGTCATATGTCTATGTGAGAGAATGAAGAATTCACAACTAGTTCTAAAAAAAGAGCCAAACTATAAGAAAAAATATACTAGCAAGCTTTGGAGTAAAATGCAGGTGGCACTCTTGACACAGTGAAGAACCACAAAAAGGAACAGAGATGAGATTTCCTATGTTGGAGGTGGGAGCAATGTATAGAAAAATAAACAACAGAAAATCATTTTTGAATGATTGTAGGCACATTTTAAAAGGCAAATATGGGAAATGATTCTGAAAAATTACTAGTGAAGAGACTTCTTTTTCAAGATATGTCTCTTCCCCGTCATAAAGGACTGATCTTTATGGAAGCTATGTTTTCAAGTAAAAGAATTCTCAACTTGTCTGTTTCTTTTGAACTTTAAATTCCTACATAAAATCTTGATTTCCTTATGCCATTATTATTCAGAATTGATAAATAATTTTTGTAAAGTGAAATAAAATTAAAATCTATTGTCAGTATTACACTGGTTTTACTCTTTATACCTTGGATAAATACTGTATCTTCAAATAAACCTGCTAAACAAAATATTTATGTGTATGTGTAAGTTTGCAGGAACTACCTAAAGTACCAATGTGCATTGATTCTTAGCAAGGATGCTCTATTTGTCTAATGGACTGGCTTTAAGATATTTTTCAACTAAGGGTAACATTCCTATTACACAGATGGAATCTTATTCTCTTATCTACAGTAACTCAAAGCTGTCACATTTATTTGCTACCATATTTTAAAAAGTCCAACCAATGGAATCATTGAGTCAAAATTCTAAACATGCAAATGAAAGCATCACTAATTAGCATTTATTAAATCCTTGAAGGATATATGATACTCTAAATAGAATAGCTATTTAGAAAGCACTTGAGAATCAAATGATTGATCAAATTTATATTTGTAGTTGTAGAATCTTAAGCCTCCACAATATTCTTCCCCAAAGGGTTTTAATCAGGAAAAAGGCAGGGCTTGTTTCTCCAAATTTCTTTTGTTGGACAAAAGAGCAAAAAAGTTATGAAATATTAAATCTTAGATATAGTTTGTGGTTTGTTTTTCCATGGTTATTCATAATACTATCTAATATGTCTATGAAATAGGCATACAGGCATACATAAATGCTATTTGCTAAATTTAAAGGATAATTTTCATACATCTAACACAGAGAGGATTTATAGAAGATAATCCTTTAAGAGCATGCAACTCTTCACCACCACATGCAGTTATTAGACTTCTTATTTTGCTAAATGTTTAGAAAATCAGTATAGAACAGGACTACAACATTTTGTCACTTTTAGAAAAAACCTTAAAAAATACAATACATTGTCCTAAATTACCTAACTGGATCTTAGTGCTCAATAATAACAAGAACTGAAGAATTGTCATGCTTAAATTCAATCCGAGTATATTAGTTTAGAAGATTTAGCTGAATCTGAACTGCATTGTTTAATCTATACCTTTGTCACTCCTCAGAACAAGTAATTCTAGGTGTAGAGAGCTTAAAAAAACAGTGAATCTGTTTTGTTACCAAAATGCCTCCAAATCTCTTTCTTTTGCCACCCAGGGGATCCAGGCAGCTATCACAGCTTGAAGGCAATAGACAGACTTGTCTACAATGACCATTTTATATTGCCTGTTGGTTTACACTGTAGGCATCTAGTCTATGTTGAAAATGATAGCTGTAGTCAAGAAATCTGAATCTTGGATTCATTACTGTCCAGAGTAAATAACTTACAAACCCTGCTTCAAATACCAGCTTTTATATGTCAATTATGAGTGAGGATCATGGAGTTTCTGAAAGAGATATTATAAGAAAACTCCTTGAAAGAACTCTGCTCTACAAAGTGGAAGTTTTGTGCAATATTTGAGAATATTATAGTTATATAATATATATATATATATATATAATAGACTGAAATGAATAAAGAAAAATTAAGCGGCCTTTAGATGACAACATGTAGTAGGGATGTCAACGGGGCACTGCCTTGATTGATTTCAATAGTTTCTTAATAACCAAGAAGATAAGCAGACAGTATGCTGACAAAGGTGGATTATGTTAAATTGAGGAACACTAGCAAAAATTATTTAAAAAGAAACTTGAAATTGAAAATAGAAATTGTTCAGTTAAAATTAAAATTAAATATTGGTTGTGGGGAGGTGGAAACTATGTAAAGAATAGATATTCATGGAAGAGGAGAATTAGAGAAAATAGGATGCCAAAAGAGATGGGAAACTAAATAGGCAAGATTTTAAAAAGGTCTTTTTTTGAAATTGAGTAGTCAAAAAGAAAAGCAAACAATTTCTAGAAAAGCAAAGCATTCCACAAGGTAAAAATGGTAATGCTATGCCTTGCTATTATAACTGAAATCATCCATAATAGCAAGATTTACTTAGATAAGGGGAACATCTGAGAGATAGAAGAGTTCGTTTATGTATGTTTATATGATTGTAGATGTAGAAAGGCAGAAAAATAAACAAATGAAGAGGACCATAGGGAACCTCATTCCCTTAAAAAAAAAAATACCAGAATGAGCCCTGGCCCCAAAGACAGCAGCAGTAGAACATCAAGGAATTCTCAGATCGAAAGAATTCAAATCAATGGCAGCAGTGTTAATGGTGGAATAACAGGGAGATTTCTGGGTAAGTGGAAGGACTCCAGTATTAAGTCTTTGGACATTGAGTAATTGTTCCTAGACAACACTTAGTCCTTGGCCCAAGGAGAGGCATCTGGGATCAATCATGACTTGAAGCCAAGGAACTAGCTTTCCTCCAATGAACCCAGAGTCTAAAGTGTGTCCAGTTTCTCTTTTTCTAAGTTCTCTCCTTTTTGGGGGGAGAGAAAGGAGCCAAATGGGGAGCAAAGATCAGAAAATAAAGACTTAAGAATGGACTGCAGCCTATTGTGGGGGAGGGAGAAAAGGGAAGGGAAGGGTATGGCAACTGGGTTATTGCCCCCCCACCCCGCCCCCAATAATTGAATGCTTTCCAAATATTACCTCTATTACAAAATTTTGAGATAAAATGAAGAACGGAAGCTCCCTTTTTGTCCATAACAATAAAATAGACAATGAAAGTATATGGTAATGGAACAATTATTTAACAGCTAAGAAATTGATATATGAAAAAAAAAAGACTGTCTAAATCTAATTTGTCTGATTCTGAATCTTAGGGGACTAAGTCAAAATCTAGCTTTATATATCTTAAGAAGTAGAAGTTCTTTGAAGTAAATCTTATAGACTCTAATTCGTATAACTATACAACACTGGACATTATAAATATCTCTAATAGATCATATCACTGTTACTTAAATTAAAGAATAGACAGTTTAGGAAATAACATTTTCTTATTATTTTCCAATCATTTTTAATAGCAAGATTAGAAATCAGCAATGGAAAAAGAAGGTGGCCAAAGATAAAATCCCTGAAGTGCTAGTGAAGACACATTCCACCAGAATGCTGTGTGATAGCATAAGAAAAAAATCTTTCCTTAGACAAAAGGAGAGTAGAAAAATGCTAATGTTGAAAAGTCTAGAAAAGACTAGAGCCTTAAAGTACAAAATATTGATGGGTAAATTTCATTAACCATGAGGTTTGGAATCAAAGCTGCCTTTTCTTCTATCTTGGTTTTCTGCAGATCCTCGGAAGTTTTTTTGTTTACAGGAGAGCATTGTATAAAGCTCTACCCATTCACCTGCATAGCACAGGGCAAGTTAAACAGACACTATGGCAACAAAGGTATTGTTTTTAAGTGAAGATGAAACCACTGAATCATTCAATGTCAGTATCCTTGAGCTCTGAATTGCTTTTCTAGTAGTTCAGATGAATGGCAAACTCTTGTGACCAAGACCACAAAATTAGCGGCCAGGATAAAGCCTCTGAAAAGGTTCCTATTAATCCTGTAAACACAGACAACTCAAAACCTCAAAGCCTATCAAGGTTTAGTTTTTAACAATTTCAGATGGTGAATATAAATGCAATATACAGGATCTTCCACCATTTTAATGTTGTTATCTCTCTATGTAACCAGATAAAATAGTAACTTCTAATGTGCTCTCCTGATAATAATATTGCAAAACAATACAAAAAGCAATAAACGGTACAATTTCTTAAAGTCCAAATCTCGCAAACTATAGTATCTTTCTCATACTGAAGGTATTACAACTTTGTAAAAATGCCATTAGGAAGACAGAGCCTCTTTCCTAAATGCCTGAAATTCATGTCTTTTTTAATTGCCTAGAATTCATGTCAGTTGTGTGAAAAAGCTATAAACATACACAATCATAAAAACACATTTAGACATCCTGAACAAAATCAATGCCATATTATTTTAGTTTATTATTCCTAGTAGAGTACACATTGGTCTTCTTGCTTTGGTATTTATTTATACCAAAGAACTGAAAGAACATAAATGCTACACTTGGGATAACACTAATGCTAGAATTGAGTACAATACATATAGCTTCTGCCTTAATTTAAAAAACTAAAACAGTGTTTAGGAATCATCTTCACATAATATGGGACAAAGCTGAAGGTCACTGTATTATTCATAAAAATGTGGATAAGGATTAAAAAATTACAGTTCATGAGACATGAATAACTGTTAGTTTGCATAAATGGTTTTTTTTCTATCTTATAGGGAAATAAATATCCGAGGAAAGAACGTGCACAGTTCCCTCAGCTTTGTTATCCTTCTCTCTTTGGAACCTCTAATAGCTTTATTCAAGAGGTTCTCTGCTATTCAAAACTTTGCTGCTCTTATGAAAAATTAATGATTGCTTTTTGCTCAACAGAAAAGCCTCCTTATTCTGCACCTGATTAACAAAGAAGCCTTAGTGCAGAAGTGAGATACTCGGCAGGAGAGACTTCTCTCACACCAACACACTGATGGCAATGAGAAAATAGCCTCTGTTAGTTCAAGGACACGAGGTAGGCAGATCATGTGCAGCCCCAACACAATGTCTAACAAGAAATGCATCCCAAACAAAGGGAAATGTCAACAAAAATAGCCAGACACTAGCAGCAGGATACCCCCACACCGTGCCTACTGGCTGTTCAATGCCTGCAGCAAGAAGTGCAATGTTATATTTGCTAGCTATTGTTCTGGAAACAGCCTGGGGGTTAACAGGTGATTGCAGTGCTCCCATATGCAATTTACAAAAGCAAAATAGAGAGGACATTTTTGGTAAAGATATGAACATTCAGAAATCACTTTTGAAATTATGAAAGCCTGGTATTGCATCACTATTAAAGATATTGAGTTTAAATGGTGCAGAGCTAAGCGTAATTATTTTAAAAAATATTTGCAAAGGAAAAGAGGGTAGACATATGGGTACAAAGTTTTAAGTTTTGGAGCTACACACACACATATATACACATAAACATGTATACATATCCCAACATTTAATTTCTGATGGTGCCTAACAATTAAACTCCCCTTTTATCACTGAAAAGATATGATCATGAGACCTGAAGAAGATATGATCAGTGAGAACTGAAGGTACCATTTTATAGTAGCTATATTTTACTTTCCCAACTCCCTATAGAGTTAGTGAAGAAACGATGGGGTGAGAAGAGGTAAGAATCTGAAGGAGTTGATTGGACTCTGAAGGAGTACAGTGTTACATACATGTTTAGTATAAAGGAGCCTTTAAACACAGAGTAAACACAGTTCTAGAGAGGATATAAGCATGAAATGACAGATGCATAGTCATTACTAGCTGTGCATTTTATTTCTGCAATATTTTTACTTATCTTTCAGGATTTTTATTGCCATATGCAAATACATAAGACAATATGGTTATAGAGATGATTAGAGGATAAACTCTTTTCATCTGAATATGGCTAGTAAAAGGGGAAGTATCTTCTGCTTTTTTTTTCTCCTTACTTAAAAAATAAAAATGTTAAATAGGTGAAAAATGATATTTAAGTGGTCTAATGTTATTTGGGAAATGATTTTGAAAGTATATTAGATATAGAAAAACTATATACAAAATATTATGAGAATAACTACAAAAATAAAATCTCAAAAGCTCTTCAATTAAAAACAAAAATCAATACTTATTTTAAAATCTCTTCCAAGGATTTTATCCCTGTCAACTTTTATTATCAGATATCCAAAAATCATTGCCTAATATCAGAAACTTCATTATAACATAAAAATGCAGTTTGGTCCTCAAGGAAAATGGGATAAATATTTTTAAGAAGGAGATATGGCAAATAGTGACCAAAACGATTGAAATACATGCACACATATATGAATATTTCTAATGTATCTGTCTAGTTCATCTTCTGGCTATCATGAAGATAGAACAAGCAGCACAGGCAGTTCAACAAGGAGGAGAGGGAATATACAACTTGTGATTTTTAATGGAATTTTAATGCTCAGTATCTTCACCATTATATTTTATTTTTTTCCTATTCAATTACTTTATCAAATAATGGCAAATTAGAATCAGAACAATTTGATTCTACATAATACTTTTTATTTTGTTAAGAAAAATGATTTGACACAATGTAATTTAACATCATAGAAATCTAAATGAGATAATAAAATTAAGACTTTCTTAACTTCTTAGTTGTATTATGTGATATCTTTGCATCATATAGATAACAGCCATTTATAGAAATCTGTAAAGACTTTAAACATCTCAATTTAACTTCTTTAACCCTTTGGTCTTCATTTTCAGTTCACTTCTTATTTTTCTATTATTATGGGTGTTAAGAAAACATTGAACAGTACCTCCTACACTTCCTCTTAGTATCAGCTCATCAAAAAGGATGTGACCCTAGGAGGAAACATTGTCCTGATCATTTAAAATATATCATTCTTTAACTGATCACACAAGAGATATATGTCACTAAAAACTTCTTAAAATCATAGAATTAGTTTTAAAGATCCTGTATACCATATACTGTCATATTTTTTATTTTAAATGGATTAGTTATCACCTTAGACTCAACATCTTCTTCTCCTGCCCCAGTTGAAGTTCAGAGAATTATATTACAAAAATCTTCTGTGCTTTAAAGTGCATTTAATTTTAAAAAGTTTTTGTGCGTGTGCTTTAGACTAAAAAAGTCATCCAGAATCTTTATAATAATTTGCAACTGACTTTCTATTTATTTCTAACTGATTTATTATTTATTTTTTCATATTTACAAATCCATAAGCTCCTTAAGAATAGGGACCATGTCTTTATTCGTCTCCCAGTACCAGATCAAAGTCTTACACCTAATAGTTGCTTACAATATTTGCAAAAAGGATGAATAATTTTTAAGAAAAAAAATTAGTCATAGAATCATAGATCTGAAGCTGGAAAGAATCTTAGAGATTAGAGATAATCTAGTCCAACCCTTTCATTTTACAAGTGCGGAAAACTGAGGCCTAGAGAGGTCGAATGGTCCATATTCACACAACTGTTAAATATAGGGCAGGATTTGCCTTATACTTCCACTTTGCTGTGATGCCAGCGAATGGATCTATAGGTGGCAAACAATGATAAATGTATAAACTATTATTTTGCTCCACAGAATAAGGGCTAAGGAAATATAGTGGAAAGAGAGTAAGAGAATCAATTTTAAATCTTGGCATTCCTGTTTAATAAGTGTTGATCAAATTATTTATCCTGTCTGTCCATTTCCTCATCTGCAAAATGAAGGGATTGGACTAATGATCTCTTAGGTTCCTTTAGCTCTAAGTTCTATGGGACTTAGGGAAAAATATTAGAAAAAAAACTGGAAAAAAGTCAAAGAATCCATTTAGAATCTTCCATACATGAACCTGAGTTGGAATGCCTCATTTATGGTTAACGAAAAGGCCTAATTAGGGGGGAAAATCCCCTTTAGAAAGTACAAGTCAGTTTTGAAACAAAGCTAGAAATAAAGGTGGTGAAAAGAAATGATTTGTTAGCTACATTCATTTGTATCAATTTATTCTCTGTCAATGGAGGGACTTGCCATCATATACAATGAATCCATTTCACATCTTCCAACTTCACGAAAATACATAATACAAAGGATATTACAGCTAGTCTAGGATTTGCCTTTTACACCCTCCTCTGTTTACAAAAAGAAACAAACTCCCTTGGGGGGAAAAAAAGGAAAAACATGCTTGAAGAAAAGCTTTTGAAATGCTTGCTATTTTTTTGGCCCAGTCAGTATGAAAGCATTTATAGGGAGCATGATACAGTGAAAGAGAAAGGAATTCTGGCTTGCCATATATTAATTACCTCTTGGTGATGCTGGGAAAGTAATTAAACCTTTTTTTGATCTCAGGTTCTTCATTTATAAAATGAAAGGGCTGGATCCAAAGACCTCAAAAAGTTCACTTCCAGTTCTAATTTGTGACCTTAATATCTTATATTTTGTGTAAATAAGATTTTTCTTGTTACTTCTAATAAAGTATATTTTACTTTTTTATGTTTTCTATTAAGGTGATTTTCTAGGGCAGCTAAGTGACAAAGTGGTTAGAGTACCAGGCTTGGAGTACAGAAGACTCATCTCCCTGAGTTCAAGACTGGTCTCAGATATTTATTAGCTGTATGATTCTGGGTAAGTCACTTATCCCTGTCTGCCTCAGTTTCCTCATGTCACAAGCTGGAGAAGGAAATGGCAAATTACTCCAATATCTCTGCAAAAAACACAATTCCCCCCCCAAAAAACCCCCAAAATTCCAACACAAATGGTGTAACTAAGATTAGAATACGACTGAAAAAAATGACTGAAACTGGCTTTCTAGGGTTTTATTCTTTATGTCAAACACTTTTCTTTAGTATGTGACTTCACTGTACTCTATTATTGTTCCCTTTTTTAAATCTGTACAATTACATACATCTGTTCTTTGAAGGATGGCAAAGGTTTTGACAGGAAATAATGACACCCATAACATGAATAAAAATAGCCTTCTCCCACCCACTTCCCAAACAAGCAATTTTATAAAATGTGGCCCAAACAAAAATAAAAAGCAGCAATAAGCTTTGGCAAAAGACAGAAAAATTAGATACAACAAATACAAAGGCAGTTGAAGATGGCAAATGGGCATCCTCAAGCAGAGTACAAATGAGGGACTTTTAGAAGAAATAGCTCAAAATTATCTTTTAGTTCCAAAGTTTTAGAAGAAGACTTCTGTATAACAAGCATGAGTAATAAGAAGACTAGCCAATAAGGGCTGAATTCTTAAAACATGAAAAACTATGCCCTTCCTCATGGGATATACAGAATCTTTTCTTCCTATTAATCTAACATGTGGAATTCTAGGGAGTAAATTTCTGTCCATGTATGACTAGGAGATGATGAAAAGTTTTCTGCTTTAGCCCAAACTACAACATATTCAGTACAGGCTGAGCCAGAACTAAGGGCGCAAACAAATGATTTAAAGGATATCATCTCACCTATCAGCTTTTGAGTGAGGAAGATTGCCATGAGCCACTGATAAGAGAGGGGCAATGGGCCTTATCTCCTAGCTGGCAACACATGATGTGAATGTATGACACCTGTTTCTTGTCTTTTTGTGTTTATTCCTTTCTGGTCACAGGTGACTGGGTATCTGGAAACACAATGGGCCAAAAGTTTCAAAAATTTGGAGGAGTCATGAAAGATTTAGCAACTAAAGTTAGTAGTAGAGTACTGAGCTGGCAGGAGCAGTAGCTGAGTCTGGTGAAGATCGAGCCTTGGAAAATGACCTGCTTGACTCAGCCCTTCTGTAGTTGATTAAGTAACTCATTCAATAATAATATCATAACTAGAAGTGAACTGTATGAAGACTCTGAGTAGAAAGACAAAAAACAAAACCAAAATTAAAAAAAACCCCAACTGCCTAGTGCCAGGAAGTTTTCCTAGGTCACATAGTTTTTCTTACATAGATGCTTCAGTGCCTTTGAAGTCCAAGTCCACTTTCCCCAAGAATCTTGTATATATATGGAATGGGGAGCAAGTTTCCCTCTTGGCTTAGTGGGAGGAATGTTTCTGTAAAAACTGTCCTTGCAATTAATAAGTATATCCCAATAACTTTGGCTAACTGACATCATTTAAACAGTATTAATGAAAGCACATTGGATAGAGACTTGAGTGATAAAATTGGAAAACTCCCAGCCCCTCAGAGCAACCTGTGGAATTGTGAGGGGAGCAGTAGTCAGCTACTTCTGGGATCAAGCTGCTGGTGCTAGTGTGGCATTGGGAGAGTGAGCTCAGGGTGAAGCATGAGATATTAAACATAATTTGTTGGTAATATGAAGAGAAAAGTAAAAATCTTCTGTTCTCAAGATGTTTAAAAATGGAAAGGAAACAAAAAATGAAATATAAAATACACAAAACAAATATAATTTTGGGGGGTGCAGGAGAATACTAATAATTGAGGGAGGATATCAGAAAAGGCCTCCTGTAGGAGATGGCACTTGAGCAACTAGATTAGAGCAATTGTACATGGGGGATGCATGCTGAAAATGACACAATTTTGGAGAGAGTTGAGGGAATGATTATAAGATATCTGAAGAACAGAATAAGAAAGGCATAGTAAGTTTTAAGGGAAACAAAAGGTTCTAAGGTACAAATGAAAGGAGGGATAACATCTTATATGTTATATATATGTATATATATATAACATATAAAAGAAGAAAACTTGGGAAGAAACTCACCAAAATCAAGTTATTTTAGGGAAATTTGAGAATGAAAATGCAATAAAAACAAATAGAAAAAATATAGAAAGACCCACAAAATTATTGTTACAAAATCTTTACCATCAAAGAAAGAGAGCCTAACACAACAATATTAGATGGGTTTCCAGGAGAAGGCATAATTGATAAAAATGTAAAATGCAACTGGATTAAACCAATTTGTTCTCAGAAGATCCATACTGGAGCTAACATAATTGTGAGGGAGTTGAAGATTTATCACAAGGTATCTGAACATATAACAAAGGCATGTTAAAAATTGGGACTTACTAATAACAAACATAGATCATTGAAATAATATTAACAATATGTATGCCTACTTTCTTATTTATCCAAACACTGAATGAGAACAATTTACTTGTGTAGAAAGTGTATCCTAGATAACAGTATTAATAAGAACTAGGCAGGTTTTAAGTGATTCTACAGTAGGCTACATCTTTATCATCAAAAAATTAATTGAAAGATGTAGATATATACAACCAATCCTACTGTATTTACTAACAACAATAATAATCACTTGCTTTGGTAGAGGAAAATATTAATTTTCTTACAACAAAATGAGTTTCCTATTCATGTCAAAATCATACAAGATTCCTTAAAATATATAACAACATAGATAATCTTGTTTGATGACCCTTTGACCATTAATGTTAAGTGACACATATAAATGATGCATGCTTGACAACTGCACCATTGTGGTAAAGATCTAGCATGGAGTACAAGATGAAAAAGGATTTCCAAAATATAATATCTTTCAGATGCTCTTTATAGATGATTTTGTGTAAGCTGCATCAATCTCCAAAACCCTGAAGAGTCTCCTAGGCAAGGCATGTAACCTGGAACTTTCTGGAATTAAACAGGAGGAGGTAAACAGGCTGAATCCCCTGTGGGAAATTGTAGAGCTCCTTAATGATTCCAAACCTCTTTGAAACAAATACTCATCTTTTTTAATACAAATATTCTATTGGTGTTGTCATATAGTTAACGGATATAAGACACTATAGTTCTTGAAGAATTATTACAAGTAAATAACCTTTAGGGAACAATGGAGAGATACATGGCAGGAATGAACAAGCTGCAACATATAAATAAGAAACTATGAAGAACTGAGTAAAGGACATCATTAAATAAAGGTATGATCTTAAAAAAATAGATGGGCTGGTCACTTGGCAAGAATGAAGGCTACCTGGTAGATGGTTTATGAATCTGGTATCTTTGGGCAGTCATGAGGAGCCCCACCCCACCATAAATTGGATGTCTCCCATTCCTCTGGAACAAACTTTGGAGAGGGCAGAGGACTGAGTCTTAGAGGAAGAGCATACATGATTGGGTTATCATTTGCATTAACTAGAAGGCATATCCATACCAATGAGATTACAGATTCATTTCAGCACTTAAAAATAGCATTAGTGAAAATATCTTTTTTTTGATATTACCTGAACACTTCTCATTCTAGCATTTGATACAGAAAGTTGGTTGTAGAAGATGAGAAAATAAATGATCATGCTAGTAGGAGATGCTGAAGTGTTATTTCTGATGTAGAAAAGGGCTGTTTCAAAGCTTTGCAATGTTCTTCTTTTTAGCTCTCCCTGCCCCAAGCTTCAAGTTTCATTTATTTTCTGTCAGAGTAAATCAATGCCAAGAGCTAGAATGGTGTAATGGCAAAAGCACTAGATTTGAAACTCAGACCTCTACTTGAATCTCAGCTCTGGTACTTATGATAAAGTTATTTACTTTTTAAAAAATGGCTTTCACTTTTTTAAAGCCCTGAAACAATTACTTCTCTTGGTATTTCATAGATAAACCTATTTTTACTTATTGACAGTAAAACTATGTCTAAGCCAATCTCCTCTCAAAACAACAACAATAAACAAAACAAAAAAAACTCAAACAAAAAAAGAAACTGAGTAGCTAGATCAGGATTAAGTCTTTTAACCTAGCAAACTTTTATTGACTTCTTACTACTATTTAAGTTTGGTTTGATGAAATATCCCTTGATATAAAGCCTGCAGTTCAGTATTCAGCCATTTAACAAGAGATTCCTGAATGCCTATTATATGCATAGGGTTTTGCTCCTTATTGAAGAGGACATAAAAAGACAAGATACTATGATCTTTGTCCTTTAGGAACAGTTTGTGAAGAATATCAGAATGTGAAATATGGACCAATGTAGAAGTTCAATTTGGGATAGTCTTCTCTAGTTCATGGAATGCTTCACAAAGTAAGGCAGAACAAAATTTGGATCAAATAATCTTTGAACCAACAAAGGTAGAATCACAGATTTAAAACTGGAAGGAAACTTTCAGGTAATCTAGTCTAATCCCGTCTTTTACAGATAAAGGCCAGAAAGTTAAATGACTTGTCAGAAGTCAAAGAGATAGTAAACTGGGATTCAAAACTAGGTCCTTTTGACTCCAAACATAGCATTTTTCCTAAAGCATGACACAACTGACTGCATCCAAAATACAATTTATCAGAAGGAAGTGGTCTTAATTTTTCATATTTTAATTAGATAAAAAATTCTGGTTTTGAGTCACACATACACACACATATTATTTTCCCTACTTTTCATTTCAGGAAAACCATGAGATAATGAGAAGGAAGAAAATTCTAGACATTGGAACTCAGCCAGTGAAAATGTAAAGAGTTGTGAGAAATAAATTAAGCAATAGTAAGGAAACCAATGTCACTGGATCACAGAGGATACAGAATGTTAAGAGGAAGGAGTAAGGTATAAAATGGTCTACATCCTTACTTGTTCATGTTGTCTATCTGTGTGTGTTTTAGTGAAATTCCCAAAGAGACTATTAAAAAGGAAAAAGGACCCACATGTGCAAAAATGTTTGTGGCAGCCCTTTTTGTAGTATAAAGAACTCGAAATTGAATAGATGCCCATCAGTTGGGGAATGGCTGAATAAGTTATGGTAAATAAATGTAATGGAATATTAATTGTTCTATAAGAAATGATCAGCAGGCTGATTTCAAAAGAGGCTGGAGAGACTTACACGAATTGATAGTAAGTGAAGTGAATAGAACCAAAACAATACTGTACACAGCAACAAGATTATGTGAGGATCAACTGTGATGGTTTTCAACAATGAGGTGATTCAGGCCAATTCCAGTATACTTGTGATGGAGCCTTCTGCACCCAGAGAGGACTATGGAGACTGAATGTGTATCACAACAAAGTATTTTCATCTTTTTTGTTGTTTTTGTTTGCTTGTTTTTTAAATTTTTCCTCCTTTTGATCTGATTTTTCTTATGCACATGATAAATGTGGAGATATGTTTAGAATTATTGCACATATTTAACCTATATTGGATTACCTGCTGTCTAGGGGAGGGGAAAGGGAGGAGAGAGGGAGAAAAATAGGGACAGAAGGTTTTGTAAGGGTGAATTCAATATTATCTTTACATATATTTTGAAAAATAAAAGGCCATTATAAAAAAGAATTAACAGTTCATGAAGAAAGCAGTATGGAAAGAAGTAGGACCCTATCGTATAAATTACCTGTGTTCTAAACCATTCTGTTTATTCCTTCCCATGACCATTCCCTACTTCCCATTTGTCATGTCATCTCATCTATGAGTCTATACCGCCTCCTCCTCCAAAATCTTCTGGGTGCCAGTTCCCTCAAGAAGTCACAAATCTATTTTCCTGTGACAGGATATTGTTCATGAAAGCACTCTCAGAGAAAGTTATTTCTCATTGCGCCAACTTCTCCATGAATAAATGCTTCATGATGCCAATAGTTTCTGTCATAGGCATGAATCTTATTCTACTATGGGAAGACCTTCCCATTTGATTTCCAAAGTTTTGATATACTTTTGCCAACTCCATCATCCTATGGTCTCATTTTTGGCTGATTTTTAGGACATCATTCCTTCATTGTTCACTTGATAAAGATACATTACTCGTTTGCCTTTGAACTTGACCTTTCTTCTACCCATTTATGTACTTTTCATCTTACAATTTTCTCCATAAAATACATTGATTCACCTGTTGGGGTGGGATTTGTAGAGATGAGTTCAGAGTGTTTCAGTTCAGTTAATCATACTTCAATTTAAATTTTACTTACAACTTTATCCCCTTTTATGTTTTCTCTTTCAATCACCCTATTTTACCCTGTAAGTCATCATTTTATTTTTAAAAAAATCTCTGAAATAGAATAACTTATTTCATTATGTGTTCTTTTCTTGATTTATACTTATTCAATTTTCTTGTGCTTCTGTTGGAGGGATATTTTCAAATGTAATATGAATGAATGAATAATATCTTGTATAGTACAAACTATTCTTATTTATTACAGAAGTTCCAAAGAAGAAGAAATACTGTCTAACTGTTAATATCAAAAGAGGTTTTATGAAGATAGCTGACATTTGATATGGGCCTTTAAAGAATTGTTTTGATTCTGATAAGCAGAGGAGTAGGAACAGCCCAACCAAAAGCTATTAGGACAAGCACAGGTTGATTTCTGGAGTGGTAAGTTTGAGGCATAAGGATATATGGCAAATTTAGAGAAATAGTAGGAGATAAGGCCATACAGTTTCAGTTCTTAATCAAAATTTTCTACTTCTCTGTGCTTGTAGATGTTTTGTCTGTCTATAGATGGACAGAACTACTCAAAAATAGGGCCTTTCTGGATTATAAAATAATCATAACAAAATTATACTTAAGAAGGAAATGAAAAGTAGAGTCAAAAAAACCTGAGTAAAAACTTGCTGTTGATTACTAGCTATGTGACCATGGGAATCAATTATTTAATTTCTTTGGGTCTTGGTTTTCTCTTCTGCAAAATATAATAGTATCTCTCTGACAGAATTTTGAATAATATGATTTTATATATACAAATTGCAATGTAAATGTCAGCTATTGTTATTAAACAATCTTTAATATTATAGAAGATTGTTTTCTATTTATTTTCCCAAAGATGAAAAGAAAAATAACAGTAGATATTTGCTCACCTTCAATGATTATATAGATTATATACAATATAATAATCTGAACATACAAGAGGAAAAATATCATTCCATTAAAACTCAAAGTGAGAAAGGATATTTTTGAGATTATTGATTTTGTGTTAGGCCATTAAAAATGCAAAGATGCTCTCATAGGAGATATTGAACAAAATGGCCATTAGAGAAAGTCTTTGGTGATATATTGATTGAGCACTAGACCAGTGAATACACTAAATGAAGATATTGATTATGTTCTCAGATACAATACTTATAAAAAAAGAGATCGAGAAAGAGAAAGTCAAGACAAATTTTAAAATTCTGGTATCTCCAGTTATTCATCACACACTGTAAAACACATTGTCTTGGAGTCTACTTGGTCTTTATAGATGTATCCCAGGTACAGTATTTTCTTCTAAATTTATCTAATAATCAGTAGACTGAATCTTGATATCTTTATATATACAGGATTTTCTTTTAAATTTATCTAATAATCAGTAGACTGAGTGCTGATATCTTTACAAATATACATGTTTGACCAATTAACTGATCACAGCCAAGGAAGAAATTAGCTTTAAACCTGATCGTTAGATTTACTTATTGTATATAGGGCTACTTATCCAGAGTATAATTTAATTTAATCGGGATATTAAGCATTGTTGGTAATGTGGATGATTTTTTTTAAGTCCACTTATTCCTCAAGTCCTTTCCATATTTAAGATTTAATGAAATCCATCTTAGTATCTCAAATATCATCAGCATTTATCAAGTTACTACATTGTACCAGGGCACTAGTAGAATCTTAGGGATAGATTCCATATCCATTACCAGCACTAATTTAAGCCCAAATCAGTGATTTTGTCAATGTTCCAATAATATTTTTCGTTCCTCTCTTGAGAAACTCTCCTATCTCTGAGTCTCCTTTTATCAGTTAAAAATCCTTAAAACTTCTTTAAACTAAAGCAAATGCTGATTTCACATATGGTTGTATACCTATGGCATTAAACCTGTTTTTGATAGCTTTTCTCGTTTATTGTAACAATAAAGTTGTTATAGTTGGCTTTTTATTAAGATGTGGATGTGCCTGTATTTGATGACATCTTTATACATGTATGATAAAAAAAGTGCCACTATTGTGTATTTGGCCAAATGAAACACTTGGGTACGCCTATATTTTAATAGTGAATGGCTTACATTTATCAAATTCTCAGACAGCACATAAAGCTAAGTCAGAGAAATATGTACTATCCTACATACACTACTCATTACTGTAAGAATAAAACTGATGAATGTTAGCTTTGGAAATGTTTTTTGGAAACAATGTACAGAAAAAAGCCTTTTTATTCCACACAATAGGGGAATGGGAGAAATCCATTAGCAAAAAATTCTAGTTAACTAAATTCATTCACGTTGCCCAAAGTGATCTCCCTCAACTTCAATGCATGCAGTTGGGAAACCTTGGGGGGAACAAACTAATCATCAGATACATGGGATGATTCTGTTATTGGAAGCAGGCAAAGACACAGCTGGCAACAATTAAGGGAAGAATTTTACAAGTTTGGATGAAAACACATTACACAAGTAATGATTCTAAATGTACCACTATAATCTCATCACCCCTACTCAGAAATATGCAGTAGCTCCCCATTGTTTATCAACTAAAGTATAAGGCTCTACGTAATCTGTCACTTGTTATAACTTAAATGGACTACTCTCCATTTCCTATCCCCATTTTGTCTCTCCAATCTTCTTATTTTTGCTCATGATATTTCTCATACCTAGAATGAACTTTACTTATTTCCATCTATTGAAGTTTTTCACTTCTTTTAAGGTTCAAGTCAGGTGCCACTTGCTTAAAACTTTCTATAATGCTACCCCTCAATGCATATACTTTCCTAGCTAAAAGTGATCCCCCTCTAAAATTTCTCATGGCATATTTCATGGAGTTCTCTATTGCATCTGATTATACCCTATTATAAATCATAATTCATAGGATCATGGGATTTATAGGCCAGAGTCCCAGAATTACAAGAGTTGGAAGGAACCTTAAGGGCTTTGGGGTCCAAATCATAGCTGAACAAAATTCCCTTTACAACATAATTAGGCAGTCTTTGAACTTTAGCTAAAATACTTCTGGTAAATGACAACTTATTACTTTTTTTCAATCGTCAAAAATATGCATTCTTTCCCTCTCACCCTAATCCCTTCAGTTGAGAATGAGGGAAAACCAAAATCCATTGCAAACACATATAGGCAAGCAAAACAAATTGGACAATAGCCATGTCCCCAAAAAAGTCTCATTCTACGCTCTTGATTCCTTTGCCTCTCTATCAAGAGATGGATGAGTTTCATCATTATTCTCATCATGTTTAGTCACTATACTGATGAGAGTTTTAATTCTTTCATAATTTTTTTTTTAACCATACTGTTATCATTGTTTAAAATGTCCTGGTCTGTTCACTTCATTCTAATTCAGTTCGTAGCAAACTTCTCAGGTTCTTCCTAAACTATTCTTTTTATCATTTCTTACAGCAAAAAATGTATTTCAGAATATTTATATCTCATAACTTGTTCAGTCATTTCTCAATTTATTGATATCCCTTTAGATTCCTGTGAAGTCTGGGTTAGCACCCTGGATACTTTAGAATCAGCTAGAGTCAGGATAAGCTCTTGGTCTTTAGGGGAAGTGAAGGGAATGGACGCAAGCTCTCCACGACCTCCCTCATCCACAGCCAAAGTGATCCTGGCTTGTTTTACTCCACCCCCTAATCCCTCCTAAAATTATCTGTATACACCAAAAGATCGAGCCAGCACAGAATAGTGGTTAGGGCAATTTTCCAAGCATATGCTAATAGAGTATTGTCCAATTGGTAATTAGCCTTAAGTGCTCAGTTGTCTGATTCCAGTGCACATATTTAGAGTTTCAGCCCTTTACATCTCCTGCTTTGTTTTGTTTTAGAACACAAGTGGTCACATACCACCTCTGACTTCTCAGGGAGATGAGAACCTTAAAAAGGAGGTGATCACACCCTCCCTGACTTCTCAGGAAAGGAGGTAAAAACACCTAAAAGGAGGTGATCACGCCTGGTAATTAGCCTTAAGTGCTCAGTTGTCTGATTCCAGTGCACATATTCTGAGCCTTTACAGATTTTCATTCTCTACCATCTCAAAAGAAGATTTTTTTATCCTTAAGAATTTATTTTTCCTCAGATTAATCACTTAATCCACTCTTTCTCTAAATCCTTCTCTTTCCAATTTCTGTTGGCTCCACTGTCATCAGGAGTTCTTAGCCTTGTTATTCTTCTGCAAGCTTCAGTTTGTAATAAAAACTATAATTGAGACCACACTTTGCTCTTGGGATCTGAATAGCATTGCTGCTGCTTGTTTCTAAACTTGATCCTAAAGACCTGTGCCTATTCTTACCTTGGATGCCATCCTATACAAAAACACCTCCTCTGTCTGCTCTGAATCTGTGACATAGAACTGGGTAGTGGATGATAAAATTGCCGTTTGGTATTTTGCCTATTTATGTTCTCCCAGCCAAATCTCTTCTAGGATAAACTAACAAATTTAGAAAAAAATGACTCATTGTGATTTTTCTTTGGATTTCCCCATTGGGATTTAGTCTGGTATTTTTCTTAAATCTGTCTGAAAGAGTCTGAGGATGGTGAGGGGAATATCACTGTACTAATTCTTCATTCTCAGCTCATATGGAGGTAATGGCCATTGTGAAAATGCTGTTTATTAAGGGCATGTAGTTATTAGGGGCATGTAGTATGACTACATGGATCCTCCTACAACCAGAGAGTAATGGAGAAGTTCAAACTGGAAGGAGAAAGAGGCCAGAATTTTTAGGTTCTCTCTATTTTTTTCTAGCTATAAAAAGAGAAGTGATATATTTTAAAAAGCTAACTTCTTCAGAAAATTAGCAGTGATTTTGGTTTTGGTTCCTACTGGTGAGGATTTAGGTATTCTTAAGAAATCTTTTTAAAACTTAAAAATATTCTCAGAGAACAGTAGTTTTCTTTAGATGAAACATTTTAATTTATTATTTATTTAAAACATTCTTTTCTTTTAAAATTTTGAGTTCCAAATTGTCTCCCATCCCACTCCCTGTGAGGCTAGCAATACATGTGAAATCATGCAAAAGTACATTAGCATATTAAAAAAAAAAACAAGAAAAATAAAGTGAGAAAATTATACTTCAATTTGCATTCAGAATTCATCAGTGTTTTCTCTGGAGATAGCATTTTTTTTATCATGAGTCCTTTGGAATTGTCTTGGATCACATTGTATAACATTTTGGTTGCTGTGCACAATGGTTGCTCTCATTTTACTTTATGTCAATTCATAGGTCCTGTCATGGTTTTTTTTTTTTTCTCAAATCCACTTGTCATTTATTATAGTACTCCATCATAATCATATGCCACAACATGTTCAGTCATTCCCCAATTGACGAGTATCTTCTAGATTTCCAATTCTTTGCCATCACAAAAACAGCTTAAGCCCTCTTCCTTATCTTTCTTTGGGATACAGACATAATAGTAGTATTGGTGAGTCAAAGGGAATACACAGTTTTATAGTCCTTTGGACATAGTTCCAAATTGTTTCCACAATTGCTGGACCAGTTCGCTATTACACCAGTAGGTATCTATTTTCCCCCCATCTCCTCTAGCACTTGTCTTTTCTGAAAGTTACAAGATGGTACTTCATGGTTGAATTTACATTTCTCTAACCAATAGTGATTTAGAGCATTTTTTCATATGAATACAGATAGCTTTGATTTTTTTTTAATCAATTGGAAAATAGCTTTTTTATAAATTTGACTCAGTTTGATACATATTATACACACATACACATACACACACGTACATATCTGAAATCAGGCTTTTATCAAAAAGCTTTCTATAAATTTTTTTAATATTACTTCATTGTCTATGGTTATCTTTCAGCATAATGTAGTTTCCCTCATCTCTTTTAATGAGGTCTGTTTTTAACTTTTGCTTTGTCTGAGATCATGACTGTGGCCCTCTCCCCACTTTTTTTTTTTTTTTAACGTCAATTGAAATAGATATTCGATTTTGTACCAGCCCTTTATTTTAACCTTTTTCAAGTGTGTTTCTTATGACATATTGTTAGATTACGGTTTCTAACTCATTCTGCTATCTGCTTCTATTTTATGGATTAAGTCATCCCATTTACATTCACAATTATGACTACTATTTCCCTCCAATTCATTTATTTGTTTTTCTTTTTTTTAATCTTGTCTTTCCTCAAATGTTTATTTTGCTTCTAACCACTGCCTCCCTTAATCCACCCTCCCTTTTTATCATACTCCCTTTTATTATCCCCTTCCTTTCCCATTACCCTATTGGGTGAGTTACAATTTCTATGTACAACTCTGTGTATGTATTCTTTCTTTGAACCAAATCTAATGAGGATAAAGTTCAAGCACTGACCTCTCTCATTTTCTCCTCCATTGTAAAAGCTTTTTCTTATGTGTTTCTTTTATGTAAGAATATTTCCCCCATTTTACCTTCTCCTTCTCCATTTCCCAATGCATCCTTCTTTCTCATCACTTCCTTTTTTGTTGTTGGAGATTATTCCAAAATAATTGATTCACACCCATGCTCTCATAAATTCCTTTTAATTGCCTCAAAAATGAGAATATTTTTAGGAGTTACAAGTATTATCTTTCCATACAGAATTGTAAACAGTTTAACTGTATTGAGTCCTTTATGATTACTCTTTCATGTTTTTTTTTTATGTTTTTGTTGTGTTGTGCTTCAATGTCAAATTTTTTATTTAGTGCTTTTTCATCATAAATGTTTGAAATTCCTCTATTTCATCAAATATCACTTTTCCCCCTGAAGGATTTCACTCAGCGTTCGTTTTAATTTTTAGTTGCAATCCTAGCTATTTTTTTAACTTAATATAATCAAAATATCTATTTTGTGATCAATAATGGTCTCCAGTTCTTTTTTGGTCACAAATTCCTTCCTCCTCTACAGATCTGAGAGGTAAACTATCCTATGTTCTTCTAATTTGTTTATGATATCATTCTTTAAGTCTAGATCATGAACCCATTTCAACCTTATCTTGGTATATAGTGTTATGTGTGGGGTCAATGTCTAGTTTCTGCCGTGCTAGTTTCCAATTTTCCCAGCAGTTTTTGACAAATAGTGAGTTCTTATCCCAAAAGCTGGAGTCTTTGGGTTTGTCAAATATTAGATTGCTATGGTTAGTGACTATTTTGTCCTGTGAACCTAACTTATTCGACTGATCGACTACTCTATTTCTTAGCCATTACCAAATGGTTTTGATGATCTCTGCTTTATAATATGGTTTTAGATCTGGTACAGCTGGGCCACCTTCATTTGCATTTTTTTTCATTAATTCCTTTTAAATTCTTGACCTTTTGTTCTTCCTGATGAATTTTGTTGTTATTTTTTCTAGGTCAGCATATCTAGGCTCTTTCAAACTATCCTAGTAACAATAACATCTTTAAGAGTAAACAGGCTTTTTTTTGTGTGTGTGTTGCTCTTTTCAAAACTGGTTTTGGGAGTCTGTAAATTTTTAGTGCTTCCTATACTAGGAGAAGCATGGTCATTGCATTCCTAGCCTTTGTTTTGGTGTTTATCCAGGAAGGGCTCTTACTCCCCTCCACCTACAAGTGCTAAGAGTTTTACTTTGCTTTTGTACTGTGACCACCAGGGCCTTTGATCCCTTGTGACTGATCACCAGCACTCCTCACCACAATGGAACCACGACCCAGCAATGTGTATGGGCAATAGAGTTGCTGATCAGCATCACTTGTTTTTGTACAGTGAGCTCCTAAAGCTGCTCTTGCTGTTGCCAGCTGCTACCACATGTGTGGGCTCCAGACAAGGGTCCATACTGGTGCCATAGATTTCTCCTAACTACTCACAGACTGGAAAAAATTTTCACTTCAATCATTTGTTGGCTCTGCTGCTCCAAAATTTGATTTAAAGAATTATTTTAAAGTTGTTTGAAGGGGAATGTTGAGCGAGTTCAGCAGAGTGACTAATGCATTATTCTATCTTGAAGTTTAAAATTAACATTGTACCTGTTAAATTCTAAGCTGAATAATAGTTTTAAAAATCAGTAGAGAGTCCCCCTTTCTAGGAATAAATCTCTTTTGAGTCATTATCCTTACATAGTCAATAATAAAAGGAAACTATCTTCCTGAACTCAGTCATGACTTGTGTTAAAGCCCATTGTTATTCAGGCTAGATCTAAAGGAGAGCAAAGACTTTACATTTCCCTATTTCAGAGAGCCAAAATGATATTTGTTGTTTGCTGATAAAAGGGATCATAATCAATGAGATATGATGCACATGAAAGGAACATCTTCAGTTGACAGCATACAAATATTTAAAGAAAGCATAATGAATAGGGTAAACTAGAGATCCTAGTAAAAGGAGAAAAATCAAATTTCTTGTTTCATTAAGATTTAATGGGATCAGACTCATGTCTGGAACAGGACAATGAAAGGGTCTACCTTAATCAAAAAGAATATAACAAAGTGGTTGTTGGGATAATCTTGTTTATTAAAAAATAGTGACATGAAGGATTGCAAAACCAAGGTAATGGATAATGAGGTAAAGCTCAACATAGGGAGAAAGAGAAACAAAAGTATTGTTGTGGCTGGAGTGATATACTGGATAGAAGAAGGAAATAAACAAGGTATGAGAGAAACAGATCACAAACCTTGCATGTTATAACAGCACTAGAGAAAGTGAATTATCTGGATACAGTTTTTTCCTGAAAAAATTATCCATTTGCCTAAATGGTAATTTTTTTCTATAGTGAGTTAAAGACAATAGTTTTAATCTTACCTCTGATAGTTATTAGTCATGTAATATCTAGCAAGTCACTTAACAAATAAGCCTCAGTTTCCTCATCGTAAAACTATACAACTTCTATTACCTATCAAAGGATTATTGTGGGGAAAGTGCTCTATAAACTCCTAGTACTTTATAAATGTGCCATATTATAACACTGAATCCTTTACATTTTTCAGTAATTTTTTATCCTGTCATCTGTGCTTATGTGTATGCGTGTATATATATATATGTATGTATGTGTATATAAACATATAGATTATATATGCATATGTATTATGTATGCTTCTGTGTGTGATATTCCCAGTTCAGTGGAGAAAAGATACAAAGACAAGAAAAGGAGGAAAGAAGAAATGAGTAAGAAGGGCAGCTAGAAGGTGCAGTGGATAAAGCAGTAGCCTTGAAGTCAGGAGGACCTGAGTTTAAATTTGGCCTCAGACACTTAACACTTCCTAGCTGTGTGATGCTGGGCAAGTCACTTAACCTTAACTGCCTCAGCCAAAAAAAATGAATAAGAGAAGTGACAAAATATCTAATGTTTGCATTTTAATATGCAAAGCACTTCATTTCCAGGTTCTTTTTTTCAATTGTTCCATATTACAGGTGAGAAAACTGAAGTTATTTGCTAAAGCCTACAAAGGTAGCAAGTAGTGTTTGCCTACTTCCAAGGTACAAATTCTCACTTAGAAAACTTATCAATAATGGCTACTTTCTTCTTCTGCTTTTTTTGATTCACTCCTTGGGCACAGATCAATGAACCATGATCTGGCAAGATGGGTTGGTAGATACTAATTCACTAAATCAAGAGATTTTGAACTGGATGCTGGCTGTCTAATGAGAGTGATTTTTACCATGGAACTGATTCTTATAAGATAAAAATGTACCATTTCCAGGAAAATTTTATAAAAAGGCTGCTTGGCTAAGAGAGCTGGACTTTGCTCTGAGAGTAAAGATCTGAGGACAACATAATGAAAGTAAAGTTTTTTTTCATAGTCCCACAAAATTCTTTTTACTTCATGGGAGAACATAATGAATGTGATGGATTACTGTTTTGTATTTTTCTGTGTAATTCTACTGTTGAGCTATTTGCATTTTGGGCATTTTCTATGGTGAAAACACATTAAACCTAAAATCCATATTGTACATCAAACACCTTTTCCATAAGGAAATCAATGTTCCTCTTTAAGGTGATGACCCTTGGAATGAACTTTGACCCTATTAGTCCAAAATGATTCCCTTATGGATGCTATAAACACAAAGACGAAATGTACTTCAGTATCCTTGGGCCTTGCCATGAACCCTATCATTTAGAACTTCCAGCCTTTTTATCTATTGTGCCACTCAACTTATTTTTATGTGTTGTCTCCTCCAAATATAATGTGAGCTTTGAGAGCAGGGGTTGCCTCAGTTTTTCTTATTTATACCTCTACTGTATAGAACTATGCTTTAGCACATAGAAAAGAGTTTAATAAATGCTTCTTCAGTCATTCAATGGCTCTTGTCTCCAAAAAGGTTACATTCTGAGGAACTAGAGTATAAAAACAAATAGTATGTACCTCATAACCTGAAGAGGGAATAAAAGAAGATTATCAAGCAAGTGTTTAAGAAGGACTTCTTACAGAATAGGGGTTTCTCATTGAATAGATCCCTTAGGCTGAATGATAAAGCCTATGGACTCCTCAGAATAATGTTTTTAAAAGCATCAAATAAAATAATAGGATATCAACAGAAACTAATTATATTGAAATAATCAATTTTTTACAAGTTAATGAATCAGATTTTAAAAACCACCACTGTCATAAAAGTTGGCATATGGACTGACCTAGTTGTAGATAAGGAAGCAATACATTAGAGGTATGAAAAGGATCATCTGGGCAAGGGAAGAAAAGGGAGATAGAATATAGAGTTCAAGGAGGAGAAGGTAGACCAATATGGCTAGATAATGGAGTACATAAAAAAGCAGATTGGGAAGAATTTAAAAGACAAACTGGGGAGACTGTATTTTTTCTGTGGGGCAATCACCATCATCTAGTAGTAACAGGGAAGCAAGACAGCAATCATCCTCATTTAGGTGTTTATCACTCCCCTAATATTATAATAGCTTCCCAACTGGTTTTCACAAAGCTGCCAAATTAATCTTCCTAAGGCTAATATTTTACTCCCCTGTTCAGAAATCTTCAATGATTCCCTGTTGTCTCTGGTTACCATCTATTTTTACAGTTGAATTAAAAAAACAAAATCTTGCCCTTACCTGCCTTTACTTAGTAGCCAAATGGAACTGCTAGTTGTACATTTACCTAGAAATGTTGTTTCTAAGCATTTTTATGCATCTTCTGTCCCTTAGGTCTTTCAGAACATAATCAGCTGTTCAGCTCAAGTGTGCCCTGTCTCATGTGAAACTTTCTCTTATTTCCCCAAAAATGTATTCTTTTTAAAAAAAATTCATTAAGTACTGTCCTTTGTCCTAGTGTGTATATGTATGTATTTTATGTGTGTTATAATACACACATACACATATATATCTTACTTCCTTGTTTCTAACTGCTCTCCCCCAATTTTCACTATAGAACAGAAATTCCCTGAACCATGGACTAGTTTTGTTTTTCTATCTCTGAGGTCTCTGAATGCCATATACAAAACAGAAGTTTAATAAAACGTTTGAATTGAAATACCTTTTCACCTTGGACAATAATTTAACTTGAGCTTCAATTTCCTTATGTGTTCATTTAAAAGAGGGAACTGGACAAGATAAACTCTAAGTCATCTTCTGATTTTAAATTCTATGATTTTATGTTCAGTTTGCAAGTTCTAGAGAAGAAGAAATCCTAATATACTTAACTGCTGCTTTTACATTACTTTATAAAAGTACTGCTCTTCTAAAGGCACCTAAGTAAACTGGGTATAAAATGCATTTTAAAAGGATATATTTTGTAATTGCCTAAAATGATCAAGAAATTAAATTTTAGCAGAAATACTTCAGTGGGCAATAATAAAAAAGAAATTAGGAGCCCTTGAATATTTCATATCTTCTTGATGTGAAACTAAGGTGAAAATTTAATATAACTAGTTCTATGTCTAGGATATAAATGTGAGTAACACACTTAAACCTCCACATTTATTTTATTTTAAAGAAATGTGTTCTAACCAGAAACTTCATTATAAAAAGAAACTATCCTATTTGTTTGCCATAAGGTCATTGCTTTTGACTAATAAAACATATCTATTTGCCATCTCCAAGGGAATATCTTGACACTCGCTGCATTTAAGCATTAAAATGTATCTTCCCTAAATTATTGGTAGCATTCCTGAACTTGTCAACTTAAGAAAATAGAAAATATATTCTTGGTCTCCATGTGAAGTGTATATTATAAAGAAAATGAGTTCAAAATAGGCAAATATATTTCTTCACCTATGTGGCACTTCTAAAGAGTTCTTCAGTGCTTGACAACTAGGTATATTTTGTTGCTTCTTCTCTAAGGTAATGGGGGGAAAAGAGGAGTCTTGTAGCTATTTCTTAAAACTGCAATAGTAAAATTAATCATAAAAAGATTACTGTGCATTTCCCTTATGTATTTTATAAGCAAAAATCATTTTGTAAACAGTGAAGTCTCCGCATTGTATGACGTTTCTAGTATAAAGAATACCGTTTTAAAGGAACACTATCATTATAAAAAAGGTAACAATTTATATAGAGAAATTTAGAGTAAAAAATTAAGAGACAGAATTTTTCAGTTATACTTATATAAATAGACCTGAGAAAGAAAACAATGTAAATAAGAAAAAGCATATGTGTATATGTATATATCTTATGTCTTCACAAGAATGAGAATTTTAGAGATTCCAGAAAAAATAAACTTCTCAGGACTTTTTGCTACAAGGTCAGAAGTAATCCTGGGCCATTTTAGGAGGGCAGGAGAACAACTTAAAACATATTAAAGCAAAATGGAAGTTTCCAAATTTCCAGTTTCTGGACATCTAAACTTCTAATAAACATACATTAAAATGAAATAGAAAAGACAGGGAACTTAAAAACACAACAAAATATCTGTGTCAGTTTTTTTTAATGTCCTGTTGTGACATAGATTAATGATTTAGCATGTTAATTTCTTTTTTCTTTAATTTACAATTCACAGATTTAAACCTTTTAGATATATATCAATTACAGAAATGAAACCACAACATTAAATTTATAACAAAAAAATTGAATTGATGGTGCATAGCTATAGTCCCTTTTACTGGAAAGACTGGGGCTGGTGGCAAACTGAGCTTAGAGTTCTGATTTGAAGAGTGTATATATATGTGTATGTGTACTAAATCCCACTTCAATATGATGGTGGTGTGGTAGTGGAGAGGCACTAGATCACCCAAGGAGGGATATTCTTGCCTAGGTCAGAAATAAAGCAAGCCAAAGTTTCTATTTATGAAATAGGTCCCTTAAGTGGCCTATCTACTTTCAATCTGAATAAAATAGAATTTTTTTGAGGCAATTGGGGTTAAGTGACTTGCTCAGAGTCATATAGATAGAAGTATTAAATGTTTGAGGCCAGATTTAACTGAGGTCCTTCTGACTCCAGGGCCAGTATCCTATACACTAAGCCATCTAGCTGCTCTGAGAGTCAGTGTTAAACACAAATAATGAATTGCTTGATTAAATACTATAATGGTACATAAAGTATTCAGTTATATATGTAACAACTTATAAATGCCAAACTTAAAACAACCAACAATTTTAATAGCTTATTATTTTCTACAATCACTTTTGCAAAATCTTAGGTACTAAACTTTTCTTCCTCCCATCCCCTCCAGACAGCAAGTAATCCAATATATGTTAAACATGTGCAATTTTTCTATATATACATTTCTACATTTATCATAGTGCACAAGAAAAATCAGATCAAAAGGAAAAAATGAGAAAAGAAAAAAAAAAAAGCAAGCAAACAACAAAGGTACAAATACTGTTAAAATCCGCCTTCAGTTCCATAGTCCTTTCTCTGTATGCAGAAGGCTCTCTTCAACACAAATCTATTGGAATTGGTCTGAATCACCTTATAAACAACTAATAATTAATTCACTCATTACTTCTGTTTTTGGATACTTTCCTTCCAGATTCACAATTTAGCAATCCCCTTCCCAACATGCCATCAGTTTTTAAGTCTTATCCATTCTGCCTCAACGACAATCTCTCATATCCATCATCTTTTTCTTCATTCACAACCACCACTCTTACTTTGGGTTCTGATCACCTCTTACGCTGAATGATTGCAAGCATTTCCTAAGTGTTTTTGGAATTTTGCTTCCCTCTCTATTTCAGTCTCTACATACTTGTCAAAATAACTTGTACAGATCTGACCTTTCCTCCCCTTAAAAGTCTTTAGTGGCTTCATATTTACTGTGGTGTAAGTTAATATTAAAAGCCCCATGCAATCTAGTTTCAGCCTACTTTTATAGACATTTCATATCACCACTCCTCATACAGTCTGTATTTTAGCCATACTGATCAACTTGTTCTTTTCCTTCAAGTGTCTATCTTTCTGTGCCTTTACACAGGTTGTTTCCCAGGCCAGGAATATAGACCCCCTTCACCTCCTCTATTTAGTATCCCTGGATTTCATCAATGTTCAGCTCAAATGATCATTTTTATATGACATCTAGTTTAATCTCATTCAGCTGTCAGGGTTCTCTTCCTTTTGAAATTACTTTTTATCTGTATACATGTTACATATAAACACTATGGCATAGAATTAGCGGATTAGCAGGTTGGCTTCTAGGATTCCTGTCCTGCCTCTCACACAATATATACTAGCTAATTGATTTTGGGCAGCTCACAATCTTTTGGTGCTACAAATAAACCTCCATGAACACAAAATTCATATATATATTATATGTATATGTATATGTATATATGTTGCTCTTCTTCATTGGTGGAAGGACTTTGCAAACTGAAGGTTTCCTACATGGATGAAATCACAGATTAAAAAACAAATCATGTTGTTTCTCTGGTTAAATCCCTTATAATTTTCCTAGTAGAATATAAGCTTCTTGAGGGAAGGGATTATTTTGTCTTTTGTCTTTATATTCCCAGTGTCTCACAGAGTACCTGGCACACAATATTTATTGACTGATGCAAGAATTTAAATACTTGTTGAATGTTTTTTTCATTAACTTTAGCTCTTCAGTGGAAAACATATTGACTATTTTAATTGTATTAACTCTACAGCTTTCAGTTTTAACCTGCTAGTGACCTTGGTTGCAAAATAAGGGAGTGAACAAATAATAATCATTTTGATCAAGAGATATGTAATATTTCATGTTAGTAATAAAGATCCATAATATAATCATCATGTTTGGTAATAAATCAAGTTCCCTAGATACATTGTATCACCAACGTTATGCCAAAATTTTCATGTTTAAGTTGTCTTTAGAATTTATATATGAAAATTAGAAGTGCCTCCACTTAAATATATGTTATCTAAATACAAGAAATATTCAGAATCTTAAGACTGTTCATTTGGAAGGTTCAATATAAAATAGTTAAAATGCATATCTGAGCTTTACTACATTTAACTTCTAAATCAAATAAAACCAGTTTCAACTGAACTCATATGATTAAAAATAAGAAGCAGTGAGTTTTAAGTATATTGGTAAATAGTTTTAATATTTGCCAACTATTAAGAGGATGGCAGCACAGTCTAGAATAGAGGTAAAATGTACTGACTTCAAGTCAGAAACCCTGTGTTCTAGCTCTGGCTCCATTACTAACTAGATGGAAGTTACTTTCCCTTTTCATTACTGCAAACTGTGGATTTGAGACTAGATCTTGTCTAAGGTCTCTTCTTAATCTAAATCCCATGGACTCTATGATTCTACTTCTTATAGACCAAATATACATAGATTAGCTTCAGTACAGCACTCCCAACAAAGTATTAAGGTCTTAGAATCATCAACACCTACTGCTGGGATGAGATCCTATGAATGACATAGGATAAAAGAATGATCTGTGATGTAAAAATTCTTCAATCTCAAATTGTCCAAATAGTTTGCTAAAACTGTATTATGCTCTGTTATAAGTTTCATAACAATCAGTTAAAAAATAAAAAAAGTCAGCCAATCAGATATTTTAACTATAGGCCAATAAAAATGGCATTATTTTATCTGAATTTAGAGTAAAATGACTCATTCTGATGTCACTAAAAGCTTTATGTTCATAAATTTTATTTTCCTTCCCGTACATAAATATTCTCTTCCAATCTAGAATGTAAACTCCCTGAAGGAATGAACTAGGGGATGCACATTCTTCCTTTATTGTTTGCAACACAGGATTGAGCACATGGTGGTACACAGTTTGACTATATTTTAGACAATCAAAAAATCCACATAATTTTTGAACATGTGAAGATAAATCCTTGAAATTTAACCAGATCAGGAAGAAGCTCTGTTGCTGCTTCCCCCTTTCTTTCCCCAAAACCAAGAAGGAAAGTTACTTTGTTTTGCTTTTCAATACTGGTATGAAGGTAAAGGCTGCTTTCATTAGAGAAAGAAAAAGCACTGTGTGCTCCTGGGTTCAGAGGTCTTCAACACTTAACTATGGGCACAATTAACACTACAGAGATTCTACAGCTGGCTCTGCCCAATCTTGTCCATAAGAAGGAAGATCACCAAGCAGATACAGTATGTAATTTCAGTTTAGATTATAAAGAACCACCAATCTCCATATATTGGTGGACTTCACTTATTTTCTAACTCAGATACCCCAAACTTCTGGCAGCTCCACCCCAGATCCTCTTTGTCTCAGATGCTGTTCTTTCTCTCTCCATTAAGTAGCCTTTTTATCATAAAACCAAGGAGAATGTGGGCCCATCAACTTATACTTTCTCTCAGAGCATTAAGTAGATAACTAGATATTTGTGAGTTGGGGGAAGAGTTAGTGCAACAGTGATTGTAGTCTGGTGAATAGTTCTTAGTACATTTCCTTTTCTTCTTAGATGGTTTGTTACCACATATGCATCAGCAGTTTTCCTTTGCCTGGCTTACTGTTTGGATCCTGCCCCCAATCTAATCAGTTGTTTTTTTATACCTCTCTAACGTCTCTGGTATCTGTTCCTGTCTTTTCACCTCACTTGGCCGCATTCTATTTCAGAGCCTAATCATCATTCTTCTGGTTTAATGTAATAGCCTCCTATTTTATGTTTCATGTCTTTGTCTTTTTCTGTCCATTCCTCACAAAGTTGCCCCAAATCTAACCATGTTATTACTATCCTGACTGAAAATCTTTGGTGATTCTTTTGCCTCTAGGACAAAATACACATTTCTTGGCCTGGTTCATTATTATATGCATCCAAACTACTTTTCCAGACATCTTTCCCGAGCCAATAGCATTTTATTTTAAAAATCTTTTTTAATATTTTATTTTTCTAATTACATGAATAAACAATTTCAACATTTTTTTTTCAAATTTTCAGATTTTTCTCTCTCCCTGCTCACTTCACTCCTATTGGGAATGCAAGGAATTAGACATAGGTTATTATATACATGTAGTCATGCAAAACACATTTCCATCTAAGTTATTCTGTGGAAAAAAACACAAAAAACTCCAAGAAAAAGAAAAAAAAGTAGTTTTGGTTTGCATTCAGGCTCTACTAGTTCTCTCTCTGGAAACGGGTAGCACTTTTATCTTAAGTACTACAGAATTGTCTAGACATACTTCTTATGAATCCTCTTTTTCTATTCTATGTTTAAACCAAACTGGATTACCATTAGGAAGACCTTACATTGCCAGCTTCAACGAATTGCTGCTCATGAATGTAATGAGTTCCTTTTTTGATTATGAATTTTCTTCAAGGATCCACAAAGGTGCTGGTACTTGTGAGAAATCTCAACTAATTCTTTCAGTTTTTTGTGCCTTCTCCTTAACATCCTTTGCATTTATTTAGCTGTGTACATACAGCATTTCTGCACTAACTTCCTTGAGATTAATGATTTTTTTTTGTCTTTGTATCCCAATCACTTGACACGTAGTAGGTATTTTAATAATTGTCAAACAGAACACAAATTTAGCTTTGTGAAAATAAAATCTACAACAGTGGGACATTTACAGTGTCCCAAAATTCTTAGTGCAGTTGAAAGCTTTTATTTGGCTATATAATAATAACTGTTAATATTGTTATTGTCATTTTTACTTAAAACATTAAACACTAAAACTTTTGAGACATTTAGTGTTACGAAATTCTTACTTACTTAATAGTGTGATTTAGTGTGAAAATTACTCTCAATTGCCACAAACCAAAATCCTTCCATACCTTCTCATCCTTGCAATTCTTGTTAAACAGTGCAAAAATGATCTCAAAATGAACTTTCTTTTATTTTAATATTTAGTAGGCACTAGTGAAAGCTATTTTTATCACTTTTTCTTGATATGTAAATTGCCCACTTCCTTTTCTAGTTCTACAAGTTCTTAAAGATATCTTTCCATTACTATTCCTGAGCATATCATTGCTTAACAAAGTGATGAGTTTGAGTATGTAGCCTGGCCCCTTCCCATAAATGATGTATTCTATCCAATTCCTTACTAAAGGAAATGTATAGTAGAAAAGGTCTCTCATTTGGAACCCACGTCAGTTGTGTATTTCTAGCAAGAGAAGGAGGGGAAGAGAGCATTTTTTGTCCTCCTTCAGCTACAGCAGCCAAGGTTGCCCACAATGAGAATACTGCAATGATAATCAACATATGCTTGCCTATGTAAGCCTGAGATGGATTTCATTTTCCTTACTGCCTCTTCTACTTTGCCTTTCTTACCCTGCCTGACCTGACCCTGAGAGGTCACTGAGCAGTGATCTTGAGAGTTGGACACTTTTAACTTTGGTGATCTACCCTGAAAATGTGAGAGTTATGAATTTAGTATCCTCGAGCCTGAACCTGGCCTGCATGCAGAGTTAATACCATTAACTGAATGACTCCCTACTTGTGTCAAAGGTGATAATTCAAGGATCCTATCTGAGATTTAAGAGTTAAATTTCCATTAAAGCCATTACTGGGCAGGGACTTTGGACTTACATGAAGGCCACCTAAAATGAATGAACAAAAAAGCATTTAGTACTTTCTATGCACAAAGCACTGTGCTAAGGACAGGCAGAGAAAAGATAGTACTTGTTCCAAAAGAGCTGACAATCTTATAGAGAGGCGCAACACAAATAGGGGTAGGGGTGTTAGCTGCAAATCATATGGAAAAGCCCTGTGATCCTTAGGGTATGATGACAAAACACAAGATAATGCATCTTCTTTATGATCATTTTCATTGATGGCTATCGGGACTCTTACTACAAGAAAGACCTGTCATATGGAAGACACTGCAATTCCTATAATTCAGACTGTCCATTCTGAGCTGATTCCATTGTACTCTGAGAGGAGATGGTAGTCTAAGTGGTTTGATTAGCATGGCATGTATCACTCCCTCTCTTTCTCTTAGGACTTTTCTTGATGATTCAGTTAGTATGACTTGCTTGTTCTTATCAGTGTCAGTTCATCAGCAAGTGGTTGTGGTGACTATGGGAATGGTGAGCTCCCTTTGCAAAGGTTTTGCTACTTGGACAATAAAGCAATTAGGTTGGAATTAGGGCTGGTGGTTTTGGGGATGTGTTATTGCTAGGCTCCTGGCCTTAAATGCCCAATACTAGCTTTTAGTTGACAGTTGGAGTTGGTGATTAGGGATCAGGATTTCTTCTCACTCTTTCTTTAGCACATTTCTTTAGGCTGAATGTTAGTTTAGACTTATTTTACTATTCCTAAATAGTGTAATTATGCATAATTTTCTCAAGATATTAACATATCAGCAATATTATAAGTTAAAATTTAACTTCTACTAGGCTTTTCCCCCTATTGTTACCTACAAGATGAAAGTTTAGTAAGTACAATTACTTAAAAGTAGCTTTCAAATAATTTTTATATGTTGATCAAAATAAGGAACAACGGCTTTTGTCACAATTAATTAAAAGCTATGATTTTTTTCTCCACACTTATTACAGTCAATTTTGATTTTTGAGGACTTGGATCTTTACTATTAATTTTGTTGCATTCATAGAATTTCCTGTTAACTACTGCACTAATTAGAAAGCAAAAAATAACAATTCATTAAAAAAATCTCCATTTTTTTATTAATGAGAAAAATGACATTTTGTGGAGTCCTTTTCCCCCAAATGTTAGTCTCTCCATAGATTATAAGGACTGTCACCATTTATTTGGGAAGTGTCAAGTTTACTTGTAAGCTCAATCTTTTAGGTTGTACAACTAATACAAATAATTTTTCTTTTCTATTAAAAAAAAAAGCAAATGTTATTTAGAATATTCAAATAAAAGGCTAATAGAAGGTGTACTATGCAGCAAAGGGAACTCCAGTCCAATTTTAAAATAATCAATAAACTAACTTAAACTACATCAGGGAAGAAAGAAATCTTTTCTTTAAAGTTTTGATAATAAAAAATTTCTGCAAGTAGAGGAAAAACCATCCACAAGATATTTTCTCTTTTACTTGAATGTCATTTATTTGAGTAACAGCTTCTGATTAAAATCCCACTAACTCAGGAGATTCAAGATGATATATTCAAAATAGTACCACTCTTTTAATTTGGAAAATCTGTATTTTCTGAACCCAGCAAAGAAAAAGAATATCTAAATGAATATTAATGAAATAGGCCTTTTTTCTTTAACAAAAAATGATAGGAGTCATGAAAACATCTTTTTATAGAAAGAGAACTACAGATATGGAATACTAAATAATGTCAGATTTTTTTGATATGTTGTTAAGTTCTGATGAACTGTTTCTTTTTTCTCTCTTACTCTTTATTATAAAATAAATTTCTGGAAGGGTTCATGGGGATTCAATAAAAAAGTATAAAAAAGATAACAATAAAATTTATTTTAAGGAAAAAATGATTACTATAAGTCTTTAAACCTTTTTTCTTTAATGAGGAACCAGAATTTACCACAAATATGGACTATTTTAAAAGAAGATGAATTTTAAAATTGGTCTTTTTGTTTTACAAAATCATTTAAAATAGCAATTTTTACTTAAAATATAGTACAAAGATAGAATCTAAAGTGTAACCCACATTTATATAGAATTTCAATGTTTATAAAGTAGTATGTTAAAGCCAAAAATCCAGGAAAGTTAAATAACTTATCCAGACACACCTACGAAGTGACTGAGCCAGGATCAGCTCTGCCGATTCTAAATCCAGAACTCTACTTGGCTCTACATTATACTGGTTTTAAAGCAGGCGAACAATGGGTACTAAAAAGCCAGTAATAGAGACAAAGTTCCTCCCCACAAAAAGAAATGATAATACCAACCTATCTTTTGTGTGCTTTCTCTCCCATATGACTCTTATTCACAGAATGAATATAAATACTATGTTTTAAATGAGCTTAGCTCCCTGAAATCCTAAATTTATTATTAAAAGACAGAATTGTCTCCTTTCATTTTGGGGGGGAGAAGATGAATTGAATAGTAGGAAACTACTTGTGAGGGCTTTTGAACCAAGAGCAAAGGAAATAGAATCCTGTTTGGTCCATTGAGAATCTCAAAGATCCCACTGAAGTTTAATAAAAGGATGGATTTGTTTCATATTCTAAATCAAAATATCCTTTTTTCTGGATTCAATTTTATAACTCCCCAAAGTACCTGAATTTCAGTAGTATTGTCATATTATAAAAATAATATGCAATGAAGAGCATTTTAATAAAAAATCATCTTCTTTTCTATGTCAAAATAGCTAAAATTTTTAAAAAATCATGGTGGCGAATCACTGCCTATAATAATAACAAAAACAATTTCTTTATAGCTATTATTTTCCTGCTTAGTTTCTGTGAGCTTAAGTGTTCTGGTCTTTCGTTACATATAACATCCTTCACTGGGCCTATGCTCAAAGCTGTTTCACAGAAACCTGCCAAGGTTATACTATGATAATAGAGTCTTTGAGAAACTATGCTCACAACTACCATAGGATGAAGCATTGTAATAGTTTGTGAAGGACTTTATAAAGGATCAGGTTTAGAGAAATTATTGTTTTTGTACTCATGATTACAAATAAGTGTACGTGTGAAAGACAGATAGAGATACATACATACATATACACACACAGCAGGGAGCAGGGAGGGCGAGAGAATGGAATAGAAGGGAGATGGGGAGGGAAGGGGAGAAAGAGAGAGAGTGTGTGTGAGAGAGACAGAGACAGAGAAAGACAGAGAAGACACAGCCTCTAGTAATAAGAAATTTGCTTAAACATCCTTGCCTTTTTGCCTTAATAGTAGCCCAAGGCAGTTTTATGTACAATGGCAGACAATTGAGGAAGAACATGTTGTCCCAATCTTCTCTGTAGGGCTGTAGTTTACCAATAAAACTCCTAATCTTTAGTGAAGTTATAGCCACATTACTCTGAATATATCTGAAAGTTCAGGTTCCCCAAATTTGTGTGCTACATAATTAAATAAGGGTATATATTATAGTTGTTAAAAAATATTCTGTGACCAGCTTGAAGAAATTTTGGGTTCTATCAGGCATAGATGTTTAACCACATATGCATTTTCTACACGATCATCATGGATATCTAATTTTCCTTTCCTAATTACTTACATGTTTGCCATTAAGGCTAGATTGGAATTGGGAAGTAAGAAACAGGGAATTAAAAAAAAAAATCCACTGTGTCTAATTTCCAGGAGAACAAAGGATAAAGTTTGAAAAAGAAAGAGCATTACTGCTTAGGATGCTACAGAAACGAATTCCATTAGAGCTAGTGAGTTTTCCAGAGGATAGCATTCAAAAAACATCAAGAATGGATTAGGGACTAAGGGAGTAATGTCCCTCAGACTCCATGAACTAATGAACTAGAATTTATAGTGATCAAAAATATATCTAAGATATTGTGGACATTACATTGTTTTAAAATGTCATTTTAGAAACTATCCTTTCCCCTCAATCACTTCCACTAATGCGACCCCTGAGATTCACTAGAAGTGTAACCTAACAGGCTTTCTATAGGATATTGGCACTGCATTGGGTGCTGACGACAGAGTTAAGATTTACCTCCGTTCCTTTTTCCAGATGCTTTTCAGCAGCAAACTGAGCTAAAAATAAGTGTTATTTGGTAGGGGATAGAATCATTACGCCTGTGGCAGATAAGAGGGGCGTGTATGTGTGTTGGGGGACGGAGCAGCAAAAAGATCTATCTTGAGTTGCTCTAAGTGTGTGTGCAGGGTGCAGCCTTCAAGGAGACTGGCGTTGACTGTGGCTATAATATAGTTTTGGGCGCTAAATAGCGTTGACAGTGCACAAAGAAGTCTGGGAAAAGGTTGTTACTTTTTTCCCCCCCGTATCTATAACTAGGGGACTAATAGGCCGCCGGAGCTCAATAACCTTGACTGTCCTTTATGGCAAAAGCTGGACAACTCTTCTGAAGCACACGGCCAGATCGTCCAGAATAGGAGGAGCAGCCAACCAGACTCCACCCTCCACTCCCCAGCCCCGGGAACTTGTGCCCTCCCCTGGGGGAAGGCCAAGAGAAGGACTCCGCCCCCTAGAAGCCTTCTACGCAGGCGCCAGCACGCCCCGTCCCCATACGCCGCGGCGTACACTGTCCACCACGGTCCCTCCCACTTGTATTCTACACTAACCTCGCAGCTCCGGACCAAATCCCTTGTACGTTCCGGCGTGCTCCCAGAGGCTTATTTTGCTAAACCAATTTAAGTGGAGTCCGTCCCTCTCCCACCTCCCAGCTAAAATGAAGCCTGCGCCGCCCCCCTACCTGTAAGCCGGGCGAGAGCTGTGGGCGGGGGCTGAGCGGGGAGAGGAAGGGAGGGATGGGGCGGCGGAGGAGGGCAGCGGTGGTGATCCGTTCAGCCCACAACCCGAACTGAAAAGGACCGACAATTGGCGACGGTTGATAACAGTTAGGGTTGGCTGGCGGGTAGTCGCGTGCTCCCTCATCCCGGCTTCCCCCCAAGCCCTCCCTTTCTCTTTTCCTTCATTCCCGTGGTCGGTTCCGGGGCCCGAGCTCTAGCAAGGATGCCGCGCGCCACCTGCCTCGGCACCCCTAATAACCACAGCTCTGGAGGTCAGGTGGCTGTGCGCGGACCGCTCAGTCATTGGTTGGGACGGAAGCGAGGCGCTGCAAGATTGGCTGAGAGGTGGGGCCTCCGTCTGGGCCTGGGCGGAGCAAAACGAGGAGGGCTGAGGTTCCGGAGGGAGGGGACGAGGGAGAGGAGGGGCCAAGGGGGCGGGGCTTGAGACCAGCGGTCCGCGCCTTTGTGCTCAGCGCGCGCTCAGCTCCGCCCGGGCTCCGGCTGCAGCACCGGCTGCATCAATAATTCAGATCGGCGGCAGCGGCGAGAGCGGGAGCTGGAGCCGGGCGAGAGCTACCCAGGCGGCGGCGACGGCTATGCATCCAAGGACTGCCGCGCAGCCCCGACCGCTAGCAGGGTGCTCCTGAGGGCCCCCAGGGGCGGGGGTCGAGTTTGGGCAGGTTGCAAAAGGAGTGAGCGGCAGTTTGGAAAGCAGAGCCCGGGGAGGAGAGCTGCGAGCGCAAAGCTACAAGCGAAGCAGAGTGAAGGGGAGGAGAACAAGCAGCCCCAGCGTGGGAGGGGGGGCGGGGGGGCGCGGACAGACAGCCCCGGGGTGGGGGGGGTGGGGAGGGCTCTGGAGAGATGATGGGCGCCCTGGAGCTGCTGCTGCTCGGTGCAGCTTGGTTGGCTGGGCCGGCTCGTGGGCAGAATGAGACGGAGCCCATCGTGCTGGAGGGCAAGTGCCTGGTGGTTTGCGATTCCAACCCCACGTCCGATCCCACTGGCACGGCGCTGGGAATTTCCGTGCGCTCTGGCAGCGCCAAGGTGGCTTTCTCCGCCATTCGAAGCACTAATCACGAGCCGTCAGAAATGAGCAACCGTACGATGATCATATACTTTGACCAGGTGAGTGGCTCCTGCCCTCTGGTAGCTCTTAGCCTCCGGTCTAGGGAACGCGGGTAGGAGGGAATCCTGCTGTGGGAGCTTTCTAGAGCCTGATGTCTCTCTCTTCCCACTCCCACTTCCCATCCCTGTCCTTATGTAGGTACTAGTGAACATCGGGAATAACTTCGACCCGGAGCGAAGCACTTTCATCTCCCCACGGAAAGGGATTTACAGTTTTAACTTCCACGTGGTGAAAGTCTACAACAGACAGACCATCCAGGTCAGCTCCCGGCAACCCTGACCCTAGACGACCCTTGGGAATAAGTTCCCTAGAGCTGGGAGGGAGTGAGGAAGCCTGTATGGTGGGGCTGGATGCTTTTCCATCTTGGAGAGATGCGTAGAAAGCTAGGAGTGCTCGGAGGTTTTTCAGTTTCAAGGTTAAGATAGCTTCCAGCTTCCCTGCCCCTGCCTGCCTCCTGTACCCTCTTTCAGAGACAGTTTCCTCATCTAGCCTGCATCCTCAGGCTCAACAGTTATCTCCTAGCCAGGTGCTTTTCGCTTTGACTATTAGGGACTAACGGAGATTGATGGTTGAACTCGAGTTCAGCACCACGGACAGGATCCGGACTAGCCGCCTCAGACTCGAGTTCCTTTAAGCTAGCTCTTTGACTCAGGAATCTTAAACTGGGATGCTGTGGGGCTGGGTGGCTCCCAGCGTCGCCGGATTCTCTCTAGTTCTTCCAAGCTAATGAGGATCTTTGATCCTCACGGGGAAATGAATGAGGTAGAAACGCCAGTCCTGGGGAAAAGGGATATCTACCTGCCTATGGAAGACCAGAACCTAGTATATGATTAGCACCTGTGTGCCTAATTGCGAGGATTAAATTCTTGGATTTGGAGTCAATTAGAGGAGCATAGTCCAAAAGAGATATTTTTAAGCAGCCTGGAGCTGTTTTCTAGCTCAAGGATACCAGGAGTCCAAGGTTCTCATGACACAGGTTTGCTATATTGGAGATTGTAGTGTTAGGAAGATACAGTATGACCCGCCCTTTTGAAAGAAGTAGCCAGCATTAGGGACGGCTGAACAGAGGGCTTTTTCAGAGATGCTGATACTAGGGACATTTAGTCTGGACTGCCTTATTCCTGGGCCTTTTACCCTGGGATTCCTGAACCATCTACTGTAACTGCCTTTTCAGATCTGTCTGGTGACTGATAGAATCTTTTCTGTTCTAAGCACCACTTATTAAAAGATTCGGTAAATGTCCATATTTACTCTCCTTTGGCACACTTGGCTTCAGACACCCAGCAGACGCTCTTTATTCAGAGTTTCTAGCCGCAATCAAATTTCTGGATGTCTTCCCACATCTGCCCGCATCCTTCTATCCCCTTTGCCTTCTCTTCTTCCTCCCCTACGAGTTAAATTGTATTAAATTTCAGTACGGCCAACCCTCTTTTCCTCTCTCCTCACCTTAGTGGATATTTCTCCTTGTTCCGTCTGATAGCTTGGGTTATGTGCTCTATCTGCTCAACTGACTCGAACATCTCTTTTTTTCTTGCCTCCAGGTAAGCCTGATGTTAAACGGGTGGCCAGTGATCTCAGCTTTTGCAGGCGACCAGGATGTGACCCGAGAGGCAGCCAGCAACGGTGTCCTAATACAAATGGAGAAAGGGGACCGAGCGTACCTCAAATTGGAGCGAGGGAACTTGATGGGGGGCTGGAAATACTCTACATTCTCCGGATTTCTCGTATTCCCTCTCTAAAGAACTAACTCAACGCTGGAGCTAAGCAGTGGGAGTGAGAGAGGGATAACAGAGAGAAAGGGGAGGGGAAAAGAAAGAGGGAGAAGGAGATGTAGAGAAAAAGAAACCGACAAGTGAGGAGAATTTCCTTCGAAGTCTCAAGTTGTAGCCAGGTGTAAAGAGCTCTGGATAGCAAACTTTTAAAGTTCACTTATAAAAGAGAAACTAAGCCCCACTTAGATCTGTGTACATCTATTTTGAAGAGTACCATCCCTCTCCCCATTTTAGTAGTCGTAGTCAAGAAAGAAGCTGCCTTGTAATTGATTTTTTTTCAATCTCCAATTGCAACATGCTCTTACCTACTTCATTAACCTAATCCCAGATTTAGCTAAAAGAAAGGTTGTATTTCAACAGTGTAAGCTACAATATCCTTTTCTACTTCTCAACCCCACTCAGTGTCCCTCTAATGTTGTTCTTGGCAACTTTTTTTCTTTTTGATTGTTGATGGTGGTGGAGTTTTCGTTTTGAAATGCACTGATCATCTTAAACTCCACAGAAGAATGCTGGATGGTTGTTTTTGTTTTTGTTTTTAAATACACAGATGCCATCGTGAAGGAGCCTTTCTGTTGAATGACAGTTAAAAAAAAAAAAAACAAAAAACAAACAAAAAACAAAGGGGAGGGGGGAGAATAATTTCTACGTGAAGAACTATTCCCAGTAAAAACTGGCAGAATAGAGCATCTTTGTATTTCTATGTAATATTCTAAGTGATTGTGAACTATTAAGGCTGCTCAATGTTTTGGTCCTTGGTTTGCTCTTGTCGAATGTGTCCCAACTAAATGCCAGGAAGTATTATTGACCTTTTACTCTCTTACTCTGTAATATATGTGTGAATATCGAGAATTTAATTTGGCTCTAATACAATAAAGTTTAAGTGGGACTTTTATTTTTCTGAAACAGAAAGAAACAGGGTTTTCAGAGCAACTCTCGAACCCTCCTAAGCTGGAGGCGGGGTCAGGAGGAGTAAGAAAGTGGTTCAGACGCTTAGCTATCTTTAGCGCGCTTAAGAGAAGACTGGGGCAGGAAGTGCTAGCTCGACCGAGCTGGCCTATTCAAACCGCCTAACATTTAAGACGCCCTGCGTCTCTGCGCCTGCCTCGCTTTCTGCTTCCTCGCTGCTTTTACTCAAGACTTAAAAATTGGCCGACCCTTCTAGTGACAGAGAACGCCTAGACCAGTGGCTGAAGTGCAGTTTGAGAAGGGAGGCGCAGAACCAAAAAGGGAAGAGTAGTCCAAATATGAAACCACCCCGGGGCCTATGTGGTCGCTGTCCACCATCTTCTGGATTTTCCGGACTGGCTCCGTTGACATTTTATAGCACCTTCTCTGGAATGACCAACTTGTCCACTCCTCTCCCAGTCAGCTGTTTTGATTTGGTTTCCGGTCTTTAAGAGATGTAAAAATGCTTTAATTTTGCAGTACTCAGAGATGACTACTTTTATTAAAAAGGCCCATCCGCGATTCTGACTGTAACTGAATATAATGTCAAAGCAAAAGTCTAATAAACAACTTCATTTGAAGATTAAATGGAAGGCTGGCCGAGTCGGAGGCCTGTGTATGCGGGAGGCTCGGGAGGCTCGGGAGGCTCTGAGAACAGGCTTTGGGTGAAACTGGGAAGAGGGTATGGTATGGGGCTCCATGTAAATTTCAGGATTTCCGGAGATGTACAGTAAAATCATTCTGGGTTTGCGCATGATTTCCAGCTCCTCCAGGGTTAAGCGTCTTCTGGTTCTCTTCAGACCCGGGTTTCAGGAAACAATTTAATTAGCTCCTAGGGGGGGAATTAATAATAGCATAATAAGCAACTCTTCCTTATTTATTCACGGGGCTTGTCTGTATAATAGTTTCACAAGGCAAGTGAGGACTAGGTTGAAGCCCAAACCCTATCCCAAGTATCCCCCGCACCTAACTTCTTTTCTTTTCTTTTTTTTTTTTGTTGCTTGCCTTCTGAAAAACTTGATGTTCCTGAAAAGTCAGTCTCTTCACTACTACTCCTTATCTAGTCCCAAACTGCTTATAGTGACTGGATTAGTGACCACCTTCTAAGGCTTGGATATCTGACCAAGTTTCTTTTTGCTCATAAATAGCATCACTTTCAATTAAAGATTATGGAAGACTGGTATCAGAGTTAAAGTAGTTCAAGAGGAAAATAAAAAAAGAAAACTCTTCTGTCTCCCCTTCTCCAACATTTCCTCCTCTCCCCGTCCTTCGGTTATATTTCTGCCTGTCTGTTAGCGGAGGGAGCAAGACTTAGAAATCAACAGTGGCAACAAATTTCTGGAGGGTAATGAGCTGCGCATCAAAGAAGCCTTTTCTTTCTGGTGGCAGAAGGTGGTATAGAGGTCGATTTCCCTCTTTGGTTTACTCAGGTGACAGGTTTCCTGGCAGAGGCAACCCCAAGCTGAATGTAGGATCTCATTTTGGAATTTGATCGGGTGGGGAGTCTGGGCCCAGGGGCAACAGGCATGGGATCCCGTGAGTTCAAAATTCTTGGCCTTTCAAAAAAATTTGAGGGTACTCTGTTCATTATGTCGCATTGTTTGTCTATTTGTTTATTTATTTTTGGCGTTTATTATCGCTTTATTTGCAGTTTCTCCGGCTACTCCCTGGGAGAAACCGCATACCTTGCGGTCTGCCCCTTGAGGTTTTGGACCCCATAGGCCTGTCTGTACTCATTTCTTTAAAGATTCCATTCCCGCGGGCGGCCTAATCCCTCTGCTTCTCTCAGTCCTTGGCCCTGCCGAAGGCTCTCCTTTGCCTGGCTGGCCCGGAGTCTTGGGGCCTGCAAGAGGGCAGACTAGTGCGAGCGCCACTCCTGCTCAAACAGTAGAGGACTGAACGTTTTGGGTCTGGAATGCTTGTGGGACCTCCACTATGAGTCCAGGAAATTTGGCGCTGAGGCTTGGAATCGCTTCGATTCAGCACTATTAGCTTTTTCTTAATACGCAGGCTTCGGACTTGTTTCCTAGGATCCGCCTAGCATCCTAGGACCGGCATTGTGATCACAGTACGCTTCTCTCAGCGTTCCTCACGGGTACATTTTCCGGTCCTGACCAGGCGGTGCAAGCAAGATATCATTTGTACTCTCTTTCTCTGATTTTCCTGGCAAGTCTAGAATCCTTGGAACATGTTCGAACTGTTCACCCTCCGTGTTGCTCGTCCCTTGCAACTTGGCTCCTTTCCTCTCCCTGATGTACTTAGAAAGAACAAGAAATGAGAACAGAATTGTGGAGTAAGGCAGGTATGGAGAACCGCCTTCTGCTCATAAATCCATCTACCTGTTCAGGTAGATGGTTTGGTGGAAAGGAGAGGATTATCCCGGGAAGTTTGGATACTAGGAAGGAAAGAAAGAAAGAAGTATTTATTAAGCCCTTACTATTGTCAGATAATGTGCTCAATACTTTATAAATATTATTTCATTTGGTCCGGGCAGAAGCTGTTGTTTAAATTCACTTGCTGATCTGGAGGTCCATGGTTTCCAGGGAACCTGACCCTAGTGAGTCTTGCTCATTCAGATGCAGAGGCAGAGGAAACCCTTGCTTTTGAGGAAGAGGAGAAAGTTAGTTATCCTTTTCTGTGTAGGCCCTTAAAGTCAGGTTGAGGTTGTTTTGTTGACCTGAGCTATTAGGAAAACCTTTAGAGTTTCCCAGAGTGTAGCCCACATCCCTCAACCCCAGCCTCCACTCATTCTGGGGAATTGAATTGGAGTGCTGTCCCATAATCTGTGAATTGAAATCTAATGCAGATTACTAGGGCAACTGATTATTAATGCAAATAAGTTAAATAGAGAATTCAAACATCTCTATTTCCCTTAATATTAATTTTTATTTTGGGAGTGGGAGTGGTATGGGAAGAAGAAAGAAGAGAGGCTGCATCATGAAATATAAATCCCTGAATGTTCTACTGTTACTCAGTCTTCAGTCTGCTACAGAGGTCTTGGTGGAAAAAACACAAGGTTGGAAGTCAGGCTGCGCAGATTCTAGTTCTTACTCTGCTATGAATTAGCTGAATGACCTTGGGCAAGGCACTCATCTCCCCCAGTCCTTATTTATAAAAGGAAAGAGTTGTACTAGTTGATCTCTAAAATCCCTTTCTGCTCTGACATTCTATGTTTTAAAACATAGAGTTCTAATCACACAATTTTATGCTTTAAAGTAGTAGTGTCAAACTCAAATACAAACTGGACTCTACTAATATGAATACAAGGATCCCGTGGACAATGTTATCTAGGCATTATTGGATTTTTATTTATTTTGTTAAATATTTTCCAATTACATTTTAATTCAGGGTAGCAGGAGTGTTATTGTTGTGATTGACATCTTGAATTTTAAGGATCCTTCTAGCTTCTTAATTCTGTTTTTTAAGGGCACTTCCAGCTTTGCTATTCTATGATCTAACAGTCTATATTCTAAAGTCTCATATCTTAGATAGTATATGGTTCTATGAATCCAACCATGGACCTCCAACATTAATAGGTCCTTCTGGGAATTTCAGATACTGGTATAATAATAGGCTTATTATTATTATATTAGGCTAATAATGTTGGTTTCAGATAAGAACAAGTGCCCATGTGGATATTTTGTTGGCTGGATGTAATTATGAATTGTGTATAATAAACAAGGTTTTTTCTCTTTCCACATATATGCCTTTGTACAAACAACATCTCAGCATTCATCCATTCAGTTAACATTTATTAAGCTTATCTTGTGTTTAGACTTTAAATACTTACATCAGTTCTTGTGTTACCCCAACTTAAGAAAGAAAGCTTAGGCTTAGGCCTAAGCTACAATTATTTATGTATATAAATGTGTCTATGCATCTATGCACACACATACCTACCTATACATGCGTGTAAATAAACTGTGTTAAACACATGTATATGTGTGTAAATAAACTATATTCTATTTCCATAGAGAATTGAATACAAATGTCCCAAAAAATGCTTTTCAATAGCTTGAGCTTATGAGGGGGTAGAGAACAATGTGTCTTCTCAGAACAAATGACTCACCAATTCAGAAGTACCTAATACTGATCAATTCCCTCTTAACTGATCAAAAACAATACTTTGATAGAATGATCTGGTTTACTTACCACCATCACTTTCCTCATCATCAAACGAGCATGGCAACCCTCCATTACCTACTGAATTTTCTTACTTGGAATTTAGTTATAGTGCGGGTCAATTGTATATATACTCTTATTCATGTATACCTAGAATTACAGGATTTAGATTATTAAGGTACCTTAGAGACCCCTTCTTTTTACAGATGAAGATGCCCACGAAAATTAAATATTTTGTCCAAGACCTCAAAATAAAGAGCAAATAATGAGATCTGAAATTAGGCCTCTGACTTTAAATCCAGTGCTCTTTAATGCATATAATATATTTTGTGAACCTTAAAATACAAAATAAATGTCTACTATTAATTTGGTATTGTTGCAGCTGAATCATATTTTCAGAAAAGATTAATCAAGGAGTGATTGTTCACTTTTTGAAAGAATCACTTAAATAGTTCCCTTATTGCATACACAATGGCACTTAATTTTTTTTACATGCAATTCTTTAGGAAAGCTTCATCTAGGTAGTGTATCTCCCTCATTGTAACATCATCTCTCTCTCTCTGTCTCTGTCATTCTGTCTCTTTCTTTCTTTCTCTTTCTCTCTGCTTCTCACACCCACATAAAAGTATTATAGTGTGTTTATGTTATAAAATACATATATATCATGCATTTTATATACACATATAATAATACATATACATACTTGTTTATATGTGTAATACTCTGGTTCCCTAACATCTACAAAATGATTAGTACTTACTATAGTCATCACATTCTTGAGTGTAAATGGAGCTAAACAGGGTAAATGAAACAGATGCTTTTCCTGTCACCTAGGAATTTATAATCCAAATAGATTACACTGACATGGTCACTTAAACAAATTCTTTTCAGGCATAAAGAACTATATAGGACTGAATATGGAGGATGCCTTTTCCTTTTCCTAAATTTGAATTCTAAAGAAAAGAGACCCCCCCCCCCCCAAGGAAAACACTACCAAGCAAAAACCAACTGGAAAAAGTGTGATTCAATAATTTACATTCCCGGGGTGGCAGATTATCTAAGGAGTAGTTCAGGATCTGAGTTAACTGAATTATATGTATGGGTCACATTTAGAATCCTTGAAGATTTATTTGATTTTGTAATACTTTTCTGTTTATTTAGACTATAATCTTTTTAGGTAGCATAGTTACAGTACATTGCTGCTGGCAACTAGAAGAATTACCTTGTTTACCAAACAAACAAATAAATACCTCTTATGATAACAAAAATTGTTACCATAACACAGAGTCAAAGCAGGCTGCTATAGACCTATTAAATTTCTAAGAACAGAGGATAGGGCAGAATGACCTGGAGTCCTTTTCCACTTCTTTCCAGTTATTTTCACTTGTAAAATCTTCCTTGCATTAAACTTCATAGGATAGTTGTAAGGAAAGCATTTTGAAACCTTGCAATGCAATAAAAATGCAAAATATTATCTGATAATTCTACCTGGTAATCAAAGGTCAAATATCAGTTCCTTTGTTAAGCTTTTCCTAATTTTTATAGCTCAGTGATAATAAGAATTCTAATAATAATTACAGCCATTTACATTGTGCCTCCAAGTTTTACAAATCATTTCATATCAGGAGCACAGCTAGAAGAGACTCTAGAGAGCATCTAGTTTGCACTCATTTTACAGCTAAGGAAACTGAGATTTAAGATAGTTAAAGTGACTCAAAGAAGAGATAAAAAGCAATTCTCTTTACTAAACATTTATGAAGGATCAACTATGGATAAGATCCTGGAGATACAAAGGTACCATCCCTATTTTTGAAGGAGCTTACATTCTTCCGGATATAATAAATATTTGGTGAGTTGACTTAGCAGAGCCAGAATTCCATCTTAGCATTTTCACACTCCCAAACACTACATCACAGCTGCTTCCCATTTGAGTGCTTCCTCGGTCTGAATTCCTAGAATACTGACTACTCCTCAATTGGCTCTGACATAGAATACCAGGCATTGTTATTTTTGCATATGTGTATATTCTGATCCCCAACTAGGAGTCTTAGAATGCATAGGCCTTTTCTTCATCTTTGTATTCAACTTCATTCAACAATGATTTATTTTAATAGATTTTTATTGGTAACTTTTGTTTTTTTATATTACCTACATTTCATCCTGTGCCTTTCCTCTTCTCTTCAAGAGAGCCATATATCTATAATAAAGACTTTTTAAAAAAGAGGAAAAAATTCAGCAAAAAACAACCAATATATTGAAGAAATCTGACATTATATATAATGTTTCATAGCAGTGGGCTTCCAGTTCTGCAAAGGAACAAGGAGAAATCTTCTCATGTCTCTTTTTAAAGCACTACCTATAAGGCACTATGTTAGGGATAAAAACATGAATGGAAAACAGTTCTAACCCTCAAGGATCTTACATAGCCTCTGGTAGATTGTCTTTTACATATAGTAAGTTAATTCCTATTTGTTGCTCAATGTAGGAACAGAGTAAAAGTCCCATCTCTTTGATCAAGAGCAGTAAATCACTGATAAACTAATGTCTGCCTGTATCTAAACAAGTAAGGACAGCTAATTGAAGGGAGCAAGGGAAGGTGGAAGATGAAGTAGGGTAAGGATTATAAACCAAGAAGGGGGAAAGCACTGGCCGGTAACAAGATGTAGTGAAATATTAGAGTGGTGATTTAATGAATTTATTGTGGGTTTTGTTGTTTGGTTAGCCTGATATTGGATTGTGAGCTAGGGTGTGGTTGGTAGCTATCTAGAGTTGTGATCCATGAGAATATTCAATGAGCAATAGGGATTACTTGCAGCTGACTGGTGTCTCTAGATTTCAATTACAGCAAAAGATAAAAACATTTGTGAAACCCTTCCTGATTCTGACTTCTGCTATAGATAAGGGTCTGCTATAGAATTTGCTTATCTTTCTCCAAGAAGAGTTGTTTGTAACCTCTTTCAACTAGCCCCCTCCCTTACGCAGAAAATGTGGCATTCGGCTAAGAGTTGGGGTAGTTTTGCTAAAGAGCACTCCAGGATGCTCCCACCCATATCCATCTCAGGAAGCAAACTTACTCAAATGATACTATGCTAATGCTTGCTTTCTATCATCAGCAATTATTGCAGACTTAAACAGGGAAACTTTAAAAAGGGAAAGAATTACTAACAAAGAAATGGCAACTGAACATATACTTCCTCTCTCACCCCATTTTGAGAGGAAATTTGGAGAGTTGTTCCTAACTCAGGAAAAAAAAGTCTCCACCTCTTTTTGTATTCAGAAGGCCTAAAAAGTAAATTCCCTAATGTGCCCTTTTGCTGAGAAATTCAGATGATTTTATAATGACTGAGTGGCTCCAAATATAATATTAAAATGCAGCTGGCAAGGAGCTTGCTAGGCTGTTAACTCATCTTTATAAAAATTCAGTCAATGTAGGTCTCAGTAATATTCACCATCTCTCTCTCTCTTTTTTAAAGGGTACATTTCAAGTGAGTGGATTATTTACTTATTCCAAATATTAATGAAGAGTAACACCAGTACATATTATCAATACCAATGATGCCACGACTCTGAGCTGTTCTGGTTCTACTTGGTTCCTGTGAGTCCACATTTCTGGTGTTTTTTGACTTTCTTCCTATGTATCATAGGCTCTTAAGATCTTAGATATAGAGCTTGAAGGAAAGTTGGAAGGGATCTAGTTCAGTCTTTTCATTCTAGAAATGAAGAAATTAAGTTGAAAATATAATTGCCCAATGTCACACAAATAGTGAGCAGCAAATGTGGGATTCAAAGCAGGATGTGGAACAAAATAAACTCCTCCAGCGGTAGACATTGTTGTATATAAAAGTGTTGAACATAAGAGTAAAGCAATTTCTTACCACCTGGAAATACCATCATCTTGGTGGTGGGTTCTAAAATAAATGGGAAAGGCAGATGAATGAAAGATGAATGGATGAATGAATGAAAAAGTATTTAGTAAGCTTCTACTATATGCTAGTAGTATCTAGCATATTGGGGATAGATGCAAAAGTGAAAAGTTTCCTGGCTTTAAGAGTTTATATTCAAGTTGGGGAGACTGATAGCCAGGGAAAAGAGTTTTAATGTGATAGACTACTGGGATGATGAGTGGAATCATTGTGTAGCTGACTATTACCCTTGTTCAGAAGCAATAGGAGTATTGATTTGATATGTTTCCAGATATCAGAAAGCAAACTTACTCAAATGATACTATGCTAATGCTTGCTTTCTATCATCAGCAATATTTGCAGGGTAGTACACATATGCTATCATGGTAGCATGGATGCCAAGATGCTCAGCATGGAATGCTTAGTGGATTGGGAAGAATAGACTGGGATCAGTTAGATAAGGTGCTTAAGTTTGTCAGGACAACTTAGATTTCTAAAGCTGAGTGGCTGAATGGTTTAAGGAGACTAATAGTGTTCTTTAATTTCCCTATACTGTTATTTTCTGCTCAAACATGTCAGTAGCAACAGTACTATCCTGCACCTCCACTCTGTGAATTAACTGTTGGAGCTTTAGCAATTACATGTCCAAACTTACCAACCAATCAGTTTTACTTGCAAGACTTTCCTGGCATTGTACAGAGGAATTAGAAGACAAAAGTGACTCTGGTCAGAATTTCTTGTGATCATTTAAAAAATGAAATATTGAGAAAAACATCCCAGAAAGAAATCACTGAACACAGATATGTTTAGGATGTACTTGCCATTCCATTGCTACCAATATAAAGTCTTTTTTTTTTTTTTTTAATAACAAGAACAAATACCAGGTAAAGGGAAAGTAGGGTGGGCCAATATAGGCAGTCCCTGTGTTACAATATAAGGGTGAGAAGGAAGTGGTACAAAGGGGAACCTTTTAAAATAAGACCTTTAATAAATTCACATATTTTAATGCCTGTAAGTTCTGATTTCCATGACACAGAGGGAATTAATTTTATGATAAGAAAAGTCACGTATTACAATAAAGATTCAAAGTCTCTGGTGGAACCAACGTTGTTATAAGTATTGTGAAGAATTTTCACAAATTCTTCGATGCATAAATGCTTTGTCCTTACTCTGATATTAGATAAGGTATATGGAGAAATGAATCTATCAATAAGAACCAGAGCAGAAAAAGAAGTTAGCTTGCTACTACTTTATAATTACAGTATTCTTGGAAAAAGTCATTTCTACTCTTTCTGGAAGGATTTGGCCTAGATGATCTTCAAAGTTTCCCTTAGTTCTAAATCCTCTTGAAACTGGAGGTTAAGAGAAGAAAGTTAAGAAACGAGAGACTAAACAGCAGTTACGAAGGAAAGCTGCTTCTGGACAGTGATAGAAGTGGGAGGTAGGAAGGAAAATGAGAAATTGGGTTGGAAGTTTTCTGTTCCTTATGGTTTTAACAGTTCCTACTATCAAAAATAAACTCATCATTGCTCAGTTCAAATCCCACCTTTCTCTTCAGTGCCTTCTCTTACTACTTCATTCCATCCATCCATCCATTCACTTCAAGCAATTTATTATCTGACCCCCTGCTCTCTCTTCATTCTACCTCTCTTCTCTCAGCATATTTTTAATAGAACTTCCAGAAACCAGGCCTTCCTTACCCTCTCTGTGGAACTTAGTTCAATTTTGGAACTCCTATCTGGAGGTTGAACAGCCTTAATTGGTATATGAGTGAATGTGAATGTAAACTCATATAATCCATTATAACTAGCTGGTCCCAAACCATACATCAAATCCCATTTATTCCCCTGCACCCTCTGCCATTTCTACTTTCCACCTTTGGCTTTTGCCAAATACAACCATTGCTTCTGGAAAAGGGTATGTTAAACACTGTCATTTTACTCATTATCCCTCTGACAATGACCTTCCCCTCTTCAGACCAAATATGTGTTGTCTACCCCTTTACAATGTAAGTTTCTTGAAGCCATACTTTTGCATTTATTATTATATCATATGTGATTATTATTATATGTATTTATAGATTTTTATTTTTGTGTTTATGTCTTCACTACCTTGCATTGTTCCTGACATTTAATAGGTACTTTAAATATTTTTTTGCTCCTTCATTCATCTGGCACATGGGGACTTTTCCCTTTTCTGGATTTCTACAGCAATTACTGTCTTCCCCCCTAATTTGTCACATGGCATATATGATGTTATACTTTAATAGTTTCATGTGTCATGTTTCCTCCTAAGATCAAAAGCTTCTGATGGCAAGAGGTCCCATCTTTCTTTTCCTTGTCTCCCCTATAGCTCCCAGCCCAGAGTTGCTTATTCTTAAGTTTGTATCAATAAATGTTTGTTGAACTGTGAATCAGCTCCCTGGCTTTCTCTGAGGAGCTTGGAAAGTGACGTTGCATGTGTTTGTGTGTGTGAGTGTAGTTGCATGCGTATGCACACTTGTGTGGTCTGAGGTGAAGGGAATGTGGGTGGAGAACAGGGTTATGTATTATTTTCCATAATGAAATCTGACTTTACAAAGGATATTGTTTCTAAATTAATATCTGGGAGCTCATCTGAGAAGTGTAATTAACGTCAGCATGCTTTGTAGAAGAAAGGAGAGGCTCTGTTCATGTTGGCTAACATGCAAGCTTTTCAATAGGACTTTTGTGAATATATTTTGTGAATACATCCTTCACATTCTACCTTAATGGTGACAGCTTATCATACCACATTGTGTTTCTGTCAGGCTGCACCTCCTGTATAATGAAGACAGCACATAAGGGCTCTTGTACAGATTGTACCTGGCTGAGTTTCTGCCTGACTCTTATCATTTTAATTCAGCCCTTTAAACTTTCAAATTTGCCCTGGCTTAGTTGAGTTTTTAGCCATGTTATTTTGCTTCTCAGCTTGCCACTGAAAGTGGGCCTGTGCCAGCCTTTTTCTCTTCTGCTGCTTTCCCATCCCCTTCTCTTTCTGGTTAAAACCATTTCTTTCTTATTTTAGGAGGTTCTAAGACCGTCATCTCCAGTTTTTCAATCTTATGCCTTCTTACTTTTCTAACATTTTTTCATACCACTTAGCTTTATATACTCTACATTGTGCTCCAGCTAAACTAGACTATTTCCTTTTACCCAAACATGACCTCCTCTTTCTCATCCCCAAGATTTTTCTTCATGTGGGTCTCTACTTCTGAATGTCCTCCTTTCCTCTATTTGTTGAATTCTGACACATTCTTTAAAATCTAAGCCTCTCTCTCCTTCATGAAGCTTTATCTAATTTCTTCAGTTAATCATGGCCTAATATGCTTAAAATGTATACTATATTTAAGAGTATATGTGTCTACAGTATCTTAATAGATTTGAAGCTTTTATGAGGGAAAGAATTATGCAGCTAAACTTGATATTTATACTTGTATCTAACACAGTGCTATTCACACAGTAGGTACTCAAGAGATATTTATTAATTAATTGAATAATGGCTGGATAGATGAATCTTAGCAGAATAAAAACAAAACCAAAACATAAGACTTGAGGTCAAGATATACCTATGTTTTACGCTTGACTTTTGTGCTTACTGCCTTTATTTAACTCTGATCAAGTCACTTAACCTCATTGAGGTTCACCTGTAAAATGGGGATGATGATGATAACTCTTCATCCTAGGTTGGTTGTTGTGAGGATCAAATAAGCTAATGAAAAGCACTCTAAGCCTTAAATTAAAGTATTACGTGTTAGCCATTATTAATATTAGAAGGGATTTCCAAACTAAAAGGTTGAAAGTTCTCCTGAGCTGATAAAATTACAGATCTTTTGTATATTCTCTAGTTACTCAGATATAGAGAGCCTGGGGGTACATTGGATAGAGCTTTGGATTTGGAGTCAGAAGTACCCTTCCTTCCCTGTCTGTGTGATTGGGCAAGTCACCTTTTTTTTTACCTTTAGTTTCCTCCTAGGTAAAATGATGATACCTACTCCTAGGATTGTTGTGAGGATGAAATGAGATAATTTTATAAAAGTGCTTTGCAATCCCTAAAGTGATCTATAAAGGCTAGCTATTGTTATTATCTCCTATTAAGCTATATATTCCATCATAAAGATTAGGCACTCTTTTCTTTGAGGTCTGTACCTGAATGTTGGGATCTGAGATTTTATTGTATTTTTATAACTCCTCTCTCTCTCTCTTTCTTTTTCTCTTTATTCTTTTTTTTTCTCTCTCTCTCTTTCTCCCTCCCTTCCCTTACTCTGTCTCTCTCTCCCTCCTCCTCCATCCCCTTTCTCCCTCTCTCCTTCCTTTTCTTCCTCTCTTTTTTTCTCCTCCTCCCTCCCCCTTTCTCGACCTTTCTCTTTCCTCCTTTTTCTCCTTCTCTTCCCCTCACTTTCTTCCTTTACTTTGTCTCGCTTTCCCTTTCTCTATTTCCCTCCCTCTCTCTTCTCCTCCCTTCCTCCTTCCCTTCTTTTCTCCTTGCCTTTCTTTTTCTCTCTCTCCCTTCCCCTGTCCCTCTCCCTCTTTTGCTACTTCTCCCTCTCCTTCTTTCTCTCTCCTTCTCTCTCTCTCTCTCTCTCTTTCTCTCTCTCTCTCTCTCTCTCTCTCTCTCTCTCTTCCTTTTTCTCCCTGTCCTCAATATTTACTCCCTCCACCCCTCCCTCTTTTTTCTTTTTTTTATATTTTCAGAAAAAAATCTACTGCCCAGGATCTTTGTTTTTTCTTATTCAACTCCTTCATTACTCTTAAAGACATAACAATTCTGAAGTAACAATTGTTTCTTTTCCCCTTTTAGAACGTTAGCATTACATCATCATATAACTTTTTTCAAATAAATTTAACTTTCTGGCTTTCTCTGTACTTTTATGTTTATATTCAAAGTTCCTTTGCTCTTTTCATCAGAAATGCTTGAAAGTCCTCTATTCCATTAAAGGTTCATTTCTCCCCTCCCCCACTTCAGTATTATACTCAGTTTTTTCAGAGTAAGTTATCCCTCCCTTATCCTGTTCAGAGTATTATTTTAGGCTGTATTCCTCCATCTTTCGAATTTTGGAAGAATGTGTTCTAAAATCTCTTATTTTTTGTAGTATTTATACTAGGTCTTGTGTAATTTTGATTGTAATCCTTTGGTACTTAAATTTCTTCTTTCTGGATGCTCCAAGAATTTTTTTTTGGACATAGGAACTCTAGATTTTGGCTATAATAATAATGAGACTTCACCTTTAGTTATTTCTTTCAGGAGGTAATCACTGGATTTTTTCCATTTTCACTTTGCCCTCTGATTCTAATAAGTCATGGTAGTTATCATTTTAATTTTCTGAAATAAGGATGATGTCTAGGCTTTTATTTTTTGGTTATGTTTTCACAAAGTTCAATGATTCTTATTGTTTTTCCTATGGAATAATTTTGTAGATTGGTTGTTTTTAATGTCACATAGCTTAAATTTTCTTCTGTTTTTTTAATGTTTTGATTTTTTCCTAATATTTCCTTCTCTCTTATGGAGTCATCACTTTCTGTTTAGGCTATTCTAGCTAAAGCCAATATATTACTTGGATAATGTTTACCACTTTCTCTTCTAAACTATTTATTCTCTGTTCAGTTCTTAACTCAATAGCTTTTATTTCATTTTTATCTCTTGCTTAACTTCTTTCTAGGTATTAATGTAACTCTTATAGAAAGTCCATTTCCCTCCTGTGAATCTATTTATTCAGTTTTTATGGAGTTACTTCTTTTGGGGGTTCTCTAAGTTGACAATAATTTTTATATGCTAGTGAGTGTTTTCTTTGATTTACATATTTTTCCATCTTTACTTTCTAAATGAAGACTTTGTTCAATAATTAGGCTTTGCCTCATTCTATATTTTAAGGGTCTGGAATTGTTGCTGCTTGGTCTTATACATTGGATCTTTTAGGGTTCTTGTGCTGATCCCCAACTCCTGATCTTAGGCCTTCAAGGATCTTTGAAGCTTAGAATATTTATTTTTAGAGCTCTCTTTTGTGTCTCTGCATGGTGAACTTCAGAGTCCTTAGCCCCAAGTTATCTGAGTTTGAATTCTGTAGCATCATGTTAGCTGCTGCCCATTGTTGCTCCCAGAATTTCTAAGGTTCCTACCCTGGAGTTTTTCTGACTATCTAGGAGCTTTCTTGGAGACTCTTTCTTCTTTTGAAGCTTCTGGGAATAGAGCCTAAATGACCATATGTCTGGTCAATATGGAAGACTGTACTGGCACTAACTTTGCTGATTATCCCTTTTCCTATTGCTCTCAAGCTTCTGGCTGACCTTTTGTGAATTTGAAGGGAAGTATAAGAAGTCAGTCATTTGCTATAGTTTTCCATTTCATCTTGATTGTTATTCAACCTGGTGGGAACAGACTTTTATTAGAGTATATATCCATCCAGGATTTCCATCCAGGAATTCCTTTCATCCAGAAGCCCAATCCTCTATTTTACAAGACAAAACTAGGAAAGGGAAAGTAAGTCAGCCATAAAAATACAATTAAGACATGACAGAGCTAGGGTTTGCACCCAATTCTTCTGAATCTAAGAGTGTTGACTTTCTATCATACCAAAATGCCCTGTTTCTTATTTGCAAAGCAAAAACTCCTTTACCACCCACATAGTAACTAAAAGTGATCAAATTTCTAGCTAGTTAGTCTTTGTTAGGTGCCTGCTCTGTAATCTGGGAACCAGGTCATACTGGCCCTATACAAAGTCAGCTACAGTTTACTGGTCAAAATAGTTGCTTTCAAACCAACAATAACAATAAAAGTTTTCACAACAAAGCTTTCCAGAAATGGGTGAGAAATTTCTAGGAACTGACCAATACGCTATCAGCAGAGACTTACCTAAAATTAAACAGAAAGAATATAAACTTTCATTTAGATGGGTAATATCTACATGTGTCAGAAACCCTGACAATGTCCACAGCACAAATGGCAAAGTGTGCCAGTTTTGAAGTCAGAGGAGATGGGTTCAGATTATTTCACTTAGTAAAGAATGTCCCCTTCTCTTTCATAAGCAGTTACCTATAGTGGAGGAAGTCATAATGAACCACTTACTCTCTCCCTGACCTTTCTTGTTTTAGCTCTTCAAATAGCAAGTTTGATTAATTTGTTTTTTAAACTTTGATTAATTTGGAAACCTAATCTAGTTGCTCTGGAAAAAAGGACAGAAAAAAATAGAAAGGAACCTGGAGTACCCCTTTAAATCTTAAAAGATCAACAGGAAGGATTTATGTATACAGAAGGATACTAACATGCAGTGGGCAGAAGAAACAGAAAAAATGGCATGATTTTATTCACACTAGCTACATAGAATGGGAAACAGGGACATTTAAGTCAGGAAATGGTCTTCATATTGAGTCAAGAAATGGTCACCTTTTTTGTGGAAGATAGGTCCTATGTATTAAAAGAGCTGTTAGGGGCAGGTAGATGTTGCATGCAGTGGTTAGAGTTGTGGGGCAAGGAAGAAGTGAGTTCAAAGCCAGTTTCAGACACTTAAAAGTTATGTGGTCCTTGGCAAGTCACTTCACCTCTGTATGTCTCAGTTTCCTCATTTGTGAAAATGGGTATAATAATAGCATTTACCTCTCAGGGTTGTTATGAGGATCAAATAAGATAGTAATTGCAATGCACAGCACAGTGCTTGACATATAGTAAGTGCTACATATTAGTTATATATTATTATATTATATATCATATAACTATCATTATTATTATTATTAAGTTTAAATAAGTCAGAGACATAGCACTCTTCCAGATGTGGGAAAGAACTGTAACACAGTCTGCTAAGAACTCCAGGAATTTGCCCCTTACCAAGGTGCTAGATATTTGGACAGGATTTAACTAGCACCATCTATTGGAAGAGAGCCAAACAACAAAGTAGTGAAGCGCATCTGAGGGTCCCTAATCAATGAGATGATTTTTGACTAGTGCTGTGAATGGAGAATAGTTACAGTGGAACAATGAAAATCCCTGTAGGATCTAATGACTCCACTTTGTGTGTGTGCTATGGAAAGGAGAGATGTATGTTTGTAAAATAAATAGATAGACAAATAGGTAACTAGGTAGGTGGGTAGATAGGTAAAAGACAGGTTAAGTTTATGTGGAAAGACTGAGGCCAAATTTAAGTGGGAGATAGCTGTTTTAGGGCTCTTTGGGTTTTATGGTTGGTTATTCCAGATACTTTTCAGTTCAGCAAGAAATCTTCCACACAGTAGAATTGAGAGGCTGATATAGGCAGGGGATCTGTATTGGGCCTCAAGATTAAGGAAAGGGAGGGAACTTAGATATCATACAAATTAAAAACTGAAATTGGGGGTGGTATACTACCACCTTGATGGAGCACCAGCCCTGAAGTCAAGATGATCTGAGTTCAAATCTAGGCTCAGACACTTAACATTTCCTAGCTGTGTGACCCTGGGCAAGTCACTTAACCCCAAATGCCTCAGCAAAAAAGACAAAAACAAAAACAAACAAGCAAACAAACAAACAAAAAACTAATATTGGGCACTTTTTAAGCTATAAGTTGTAGGTGGTTCTTCTGAATGAATGGGAGTTATAGAATTGAAAAGTAGGGAGGTTGCAGTGGAGATATTGATAAAGGTCAGTTTGATAGATGTGGGTTTGAGGCTCAGAGAAGGCAAAATGATAAGCCAAGAAGCTGGTGACAGTGGGTGTCTGTGAGCCCAATTAGATTTAGCAATTATTTAGAGGCTATGTGTTATAATGGATAGAGAGTTGGGAAGCTAGATGTTGATGGGTTGGAGTCTGGAAGACTCATGAGTTCAAATGTGACTTCAGACACTTATTAATTCTGTGATGCTGGGCAAATCACTTAACCCTATTTGCCTCAGTTTCCTCGTCTGTAAAATAAGCTGGAGAAGGAAATGGTATACCACTCTATATAATCTTTGCCAAGAAAATGCCAAATGGAATTGTGAAGAATTAGATACGATTGAAAACAACTGAACAGCCAGGAAGACCAGGACTCAAGTCCTGTCTTTGAAAACTACTGACTGTATGACCCTAGATAAATAACCTCATGATGCTCTAAGCAATTCTCAAAATTCTATGAATTACAAGTTAACACTTGTAATGTTAGAGCTTCCTACTTTTTTCATTTTCTTTTATCACACATCTCACCACATACTTTGATCTTCTTGACTCCCTTGATAGTCTTCAAAAAAAGATACTCCATCTTTTGGTTCCCAACATCTCTTCTGTCTGTCCCCTATGCTTTGCCCTTTCTCCTCAGACCTGCTTCCTAATTTTTCTGACTTTCTTCTAGATATAGCTAAAATCCCACCTTCTATAGGATGCCCTTTCCAAGTTCAAATAATGCCAGTGCTTTCTCTCTGTTGATTCTTGCTAATTTTTCTGTATATATTTTGTTTGTCCATGATCATTCACACATTATATCGCCCTCTAGATTGTGAGTTTCTTAAAGGTGGGGACTGTCTTTTTCTTTTTCGTATCTCTAACATTTAATATATATAGACATTTAATAATTGTCTGATGAACTGACCTTTTCTTCATCTAGGCATTCTCTATATCAATAAAGTCACAGGTCCGAACCTTATCTCTTAGCCTTCCTTAAGTATTTATTTAGCCATTATTCTATGCCTTCAATGAAGGAAGGCTAGTGGAGTAGATAATTTTAGAGGGATTTTGGTTTCTTAAAAATCATATCCTGATAGAGCACCAGCCCTGAAGTCAAGAGATTCTGAGTTCAAATCTGGCCTCAGACACTTAATTGGCTGTGTGACCCTGGGCAAGTCACTTAACTCCAATTGCCTAAGCAAAAAAAAAAAAAAAAAAAAAAAAGAAAGAAAGAAAAAGAAAAAAGAATTTAAAAAATCATATCCTGGAAATGTTGATCTATTCCAGTTTTATCTTTTCTAGAACTCAGTTTGCTCATCTGTAAAGTATTAAGGTTAGTTAGATGATCTCTTCTACCCTTTTCAGTTCCTATATACAAAGGGTTTTGTTGTCTATATTCTCATCAGGTTACATTCTACCTAGCATTTTTATTTCCACTTAATTTTTCCTCTTCTAATATGGTTACTTGAAGAATTATGAGGCAAGCATCCCCTGATACTGTCAGGGGAAGGTGGGTATTGACGACGACATAAAAGCAGTCGGAGGGGAAAAAGCCAGGGCAGTTGGAACGTTTATCAGCCCTCCCTCAATGCTTGGCCCAGGAGCACAATCTGAGTTCAGAGCAGAATGTCTCTCAAGGGTGGAGTGATAGGGTTCCAAGGCGATTTTGAGTCATAAAGAAGCACAGGCCTTAAAAATAGAAACACTTATCCATTTCAAGTTGGATAAAAGATAGCCCCCAGCCTGACTTTTCTCCAAGTATAAAAGACTGAACCCTCCCTTGATCTGCACTGCCATGCCACTCCCACCCCTACAATAAATGATCAAAATGTTCTTGCTGGGATATATGCATAAACCCTTCCTTTCCTTATAAGACTGAGCACAATAGACATAGAAGTGAAAACTGACTAGGGAAACAGCAGTTCTGTCTTGTACATCATGGGGATTAGGGGCAACTTCCCCGCAATCTGGAAAATCTGCACAAATATTCTTGGCTCTTCTTTTGTACCAGAAAAGTCTGAATTATTATGGTTTAAAAGATAAAATATGTCGATATCACATAATGCTATATGTATATATTATATACATTTCTGAGTTTCTAAACTTTTTCTTATGTTATCTGCTGACCTATGTCATCTGTGACTTCCACAAAGTTTTCAAAAAATTCCCATTCAATTTTTTGTGCTGTTCTGTGACATATCAAAACTGCAATGGAGAAAGTCAGTCACTATGTGGAAGGGATGATTGTATAGTGAAACACCATTGTAAAGTATCCTGATATCCACAAATTGGGTGATTTTGTTTCTCAGTTTATGCTAACATAGGTAATTTACTGTGCTTTGTTTCTGATTCTATTTCCCCAAAGTATGACCATAAACTAATGGGATTGGGTTTTTGATTATTTTATTGATGCCTCTTACTTTTTATATCACATTCATTTCTGAATGTCTCTCCCCTTCTCTTTCCTTTAGCCAGAAGAGCTTTTCATTTATTAAATGCTTAAAAAAGAAACAATTAAGCAAAACCAATTGACCTCTGAGCTGTGGCTGGTTGCATTTAGAATATAATTCTTCCTTAAGCCATCCCCATCAAAAATTTTGAACTTCAAGAATTATTTATTATTTTTTGTTTCCCTGATTTTTCTTTTTTTTAATTTATAGTATTTTATTTTCCTGAATATTTGCAAAGATAGTTTTCAGTATTCACATTTGTAAAACCTTGTGTTCCAAATTTTTCTCCCTCTCTCCCCAAGACAGCAAGCAATTCAATATAGATTAAATATGTGCATTAGTGTCCCAGTTTTTTCCACATCCCCTCCAACATTTATCATTATCTTTTCCTGTCATCTTAGCCAGCTTGAGAGGTGTGAAGCAGTACCTCAGAGTTGTCTTAATTTGTATTTTTCTAATCAATAGTGATTTAGGGCATATTTTTGTATGGCTATAGATGGCTTTAATTTCTTCATCTGAACATTATCTGTTCATATTCTTTGACCTTTTATCAGTTAGGGAATAAACCAGTATATTTTCAACAAGGAGTTCCCTCTCATGATGAAATCATAGTTTTAGACTCATCTAGCTTTCTATCCCTACTCTCTCTATGTCTCATTTCTCTCCCAATTTTGTAATAGCTGAAATGTCTTAAGAGGGCAATTCTTTAGTCAAAGAAAAACATTTTTAATGGTATAACTTCAGGCTCCAAAATATGTGAAAAGGGGAGATATTTTGGAGCAAAGGGCTTTTTTTTTAGCTTCTCTCCAAGTTATGCCATGGAAACAGCCAATATTTATTATACCAACCCTATATACAGGTACATATGTTTGAGGAAGAGTGATTAAATGTGCTTCACACACATATCCCTACTTCCAGCCATTTTTTATTACTTGATCTCCATCCTGAGTTCATTATATTTTTCTTATAAAGTTGGTGTCTCTCTCAACACCATCCCTTTCACTATGAGGCCCTGCCATATTAAATTCTTTGCACTTCAAATTCAGCTCTATGTTCTGTATTAGTAAAGGCCTACCTTTTTAATGCAAGCCAGATGGTAGCTGTCAGCCAATCAATAAGCACTTATTAAATGCCTACTACATGTCAGGCAATATATTAAGTGCTAAGAATACAAAAAGAGGCAAAAGACAATTCCTGTCCTCAAGTAGCTTGTAATCTAATTTAATTTGTTTGTACAACAAGCACATATATACAGGCAACATATATATATATATATATATAAATATATATATATATATATATATATATATATATAAAAGGCAACATATATATATATATATATATATATATATATATATATATATATATATGGCAACATATATATATATATATATATAAAAGGTATTGGAAAAGGCTTCCTGTAGAAGATGAGATATCAATTGGATTTGAAGGAGGCAGAGATGAAGAGAGGCATGGGGTTCAGTCAGAGAAAACTTGGGAGTTGAGAATAAGAAGGAGCCAGTATCATTGAAATGAAGAGTATGTTTGTGAGCATCAAATAGAGGATTTTTTTATTTGGGCATGGAGGTGATAGCCACTGGAATTTATGGAATAGGGAGCTTCCAGAAGATCAGGCAGAGGGATATATAATGAATAATTTTCCAAAGTTCTTGGAGTCAACAGGGCAAATAAAGATGTATTTTCTACTTCTTTCCAGCTCTCAATCTCTACTGTAGCTTGAGAACTTGGCATTGGGTTTATTATGTTAAGGTGACAATTGCAGTGAGATGAACATCCCAATTCTGTGTCCCTACCATCAGCTTAGTATGCCCCACGAACCACAGCTTAGCCCTTTTTGGGCCAACACATGCTGTCCTAGGAGCCGTCCAGTACCACCATTTAATTAGCAGACCTGTTGATATAGACCTACATTACCCAAACTTTCCGGTTGAGTTCTGTGGAGGTAATGGAAGAGTGCTTCGTCAAAGTTGGGTCAGAGAGGATTGTTCACAAATCTAGAAAGAGTCACCTGGTACTCAGAAGAACTTGAACAACTAATGACCGTTCCCTTTCATATGCTCATTTTTTTTTTATTTTTATTGTTGGACCATGTAACTCGGCCCTCCCTTTGTCTAGATGAAGAAATCTTCAGGAAAAAATAGGCTGTTTTCATGTGGTTCCTGGAGTGGGGACTCATCTAGATCACCATTGGTATGTATCTCAAGGCACTGGCTAACTCCTCTACTTTGCTTTCCTGGACTGAACACAGATTTTCAAATGTTGATCCCAAGACGTTCATTTTCAGTCATGGAGGCAATCTAGTAAGTTCAAGAGGTTGGGAGCTCCCAGTTGGTGCTGGCTTTTGTAGCTGCTGGGGTGCTTCTCAGAGGAGTAGACTACCAATAAGAAAATGAACCCAACTCCAGTTCAACATTGCCAGATGTGGGCTTTAAACAAATTATTTGGACAATGGTGAATGTCAACCCTCTCACTAACTGCTTCATATTTTGAGGTTTTAAGTGTTAACCAGGAGGATATTGTAGCAGTTGGGAACTATTGTTTCATGTTTAAATCTTTGTCAATGCATGCTTGTGAATCTTTTGTGTTTTAAACATTTCACATGGAGGGAATAAAGAGCTGCTCCTTATTTGTTCTATGTTGTACATTGAGTACTTTCCTTCTCCCTTTTGGGGGAGAGACCCTAGATACAAGTGAAAATATATTTGAAGTGATTCTCACTGGGGATCCAAGGTGGAAGTGTAAAGAGATAAAGAATTTGAGAAAAAACACCATGATTCCCTATTTTTGTTTGCCTGGCTTCCCAGGACTGAATCTAGTCTGCATATATAACTCAATAGAGAGGGGCATTACTAGAGAGAGGGGCAGCTGTAGACCTAGTATTGGTAGTTATTGCTGTTAGTAATAAAGCAGATATTTTTACAATACTTCATGGTTTAGTAAACATATTACATGCATTATCTCAGTTGATCTGTAATGGGCTGAGGCTTGAGTTGATGCACAGAGTTCCCAAGCACGTGAGGCTAAATAGTAATTGGACCATACTCTATTAATATATATAAGCTTGGAGAAAGAATGGCCCCCGCCCACTCTTTGTGCAAATCCTGATGTGTTGTATAGGAAATGACGATTTTGGTGGGTGGAGGCAGGAGGGCGGAGAAGGAAGTGGAGGGAGAGATTTTTGGATTGCCATTGCCACGGTTTGCTCAGCTCACATCTCTCTCTGTTAGCTGGCTTCCTGTTGCAACTGCCCATATTTGCTATCACAATCTTTCTTGCCTATATTTGCTATCGCAATCTTTATTCACCTCTTTATTTCAATAAATATTGAAGATTTTTCCCTTAACCTGAATTCCTGACTCCAGTTGATTTTAAATACGCGGTCATTACACTGATCTTCACAAAAACTCTGTGAGATAGGGAATATATCTATTTTATTTATTTAAAAGATGGAAGATGGAGATTTTGAGAGGGAAAGTAACAAGCTAGGAAGTAGTAGGTCTGGATTAGGTCAGTGAACAGAATATTAAAACTTGGTTCAGGAGGGCTTGAGTTCAAATACAGGTTCAGATATTTATTAGCTGCCTGATGGAACAAATCACTTAACTTTGTTGGTCTCAATTTTCTCTCTGTGGAATGAGCTGAAGAAGAAAGTAGCAAACCACTATAGTATTTTTGCTAAAAAAAAAAAAACTCCAAATGGAATCACAATATGTGACTGAACCAAAAAACAGAGTTGGGATTCAAGCTCAGATCTCAGTTGAAGACTTCACCTCCCACAATACAATTGCTTCTTCCTTCTAGATTCCTCCCATCTGATGGTGTGGGGATTCCTTTTGCCCCCTTTCCTCTGGAGCTGCCATCCCACCCAGTATTCCTAACAATTATAACATTGAGTTTGCTGTTGTGATCTGTGAAAATCATAAAATCTGAAATCTAGTTAGGTCTGTGCCCGAAGGGCTAGCCTCAGGCTAGATTCAGTAAAATTTGTATCTATTCTTCTCAAATCTTCTTTCAAAGGATCCTCTACTCACCTACAAAAGTCATTAATGCTCTCACTCTGATTCTTGACTATCTAGGGGCTCATATCCCCAGATCTTCCCTCCCAGGCTGTGCCCTGTGGAGTCATATATTCTCTCCTCCCCTGCTATCAGTGAGTTAACCTGTTTGAGAATGAGCTGGTGTGGTCTTTCATACTAAGGTAGAAAGTGCTAATGATTCTTTCCCAAGAGAGAACAATGACTTGGCTCAAGTGGATGAAAATCTAATCGTGGAATTATAGGTATCCAATTTATGAAGAAGGCCCATTTTGAGGAAGGAGGATTTTTCCTGTGTCCTTAAAATTATATTCATACATTTTACCTCTGTGTCTGCACACAGGGACATTATCTGATAACAGCTTAATGTAAAAGCTATGGAGGAACAGAGCCCTAAGCTCCATATAAATTGGGTACTAAATCCCTTCCTAGGCCTCAGTCTCCTTATTTGTACAATCTGTGCTAGTGCCAACACTCTGGGGATGTGAAGGATGAATGAAATAATTTGAAAGCATTTTGGAAGTAAAGTGCCATTAAATAAATTTGAGCTTTTATTATTTTATTTTAAGATGCCAAATCAGAACTTATAAAGAAGAGTATAAAAACGTCCTTGTAAATATATCTGTTTTTCCCTCAGAGAAAACGAATCATTCTACTTTAGGCTTGAGTTTCTCTTATCTTTTTTCCAGAGGCTACAGGCAAGCATTTGAGGAATAAGATCCTGCTGTCAGTAATAACAGAAGCAGCATGATGTTGGAGAGAAAACACTTGGCCCGACAGGAAACTCGGGTTCAAATTCTGATTCTATTGATAATTTACTTATGTGACCTTAAGGAAGACCCTTCCCCAGCCCCATTTCCAATACTTTAATTAGAGGTTTGGAACAGATGCCCTTTTAGTCCCCTTCCAACTTTCAGCCTCTGTGTTTTAGTGGAAAGAACCCTGGATTTGTCTTCAGAAGCCTGAGTTTGAACTTAATTTTGCCACTTTCTATCTGGGTGACTTCGGGTGAGAAAATGCCCCCACTTGTGACCCATCTGTAGAATGAGAAGGATGAAGCAGGGGCTCTCACAAGCATCTTCTTTCCATCTCTTCCATTTTGTGATTGCTGATAGCCCTCTACCTCAGTGTCCTGTTAAACTGGCCTGACCGTGGGCACGGATTTGCCTTCTGGGAATATTTGCTAGGGCCAGGGTTGACCGACGGGTCCCGGGAGTACTTCATTGTGCATGATTGCTGACTTCAGCAGCCCGGCTCAGGCAGCGGACCCCGGCGAATCGGGCTCCAGCCACACCGAGCCTCTTGTGGCCTGGCTGCTGCATACTATGCATTGGTTTGGTATGAGTGCAGAGGTAATTGCAATATATTGAAGTTTGGTATTGTAATAAAAATCGAGACCATTAAGGACACCATTTCTGTCATTAGTATTTAGGGGTGGTGTGTTGCAGCTTTTTAGTGCTCGTAAAGCTGTCTCTGCCTGCAGATAAGTCATGGCACTGATATAAATTTAAAGGGTTAGAAATCCGTAAGTCATAAAATATAGATAGTAAATAGGAAGAGAACACCATGGACAGGGACTGTTCTATTAGGCATGCAAATGCTTATGGATTTGCATGTCTAGTGCCAGCAGTTGCATAATGAAGAACGCCTTCATATTGCAGACAGACTTCATTAAATAGAGCATTGGAAACAAGGTCCACGGAGCCTAAAGGGTGGGGTGCTAAAGTGTTAATGGAGGGGTTTTAAGTGACTCATAGACCTGGACACTTTCATTTTAATAATCTTTCTTCTACCTAATGTCTCTAATTAACAGGTTTAACTATGTCACTCTCCTGTGATATTCAGTGACTCCCTATTACCTACAGAATAATCTGACTCCAATTTGCCTTTTCAATCTTTCTTCATTAGTACCCTTTTCATTTTAGGTATAATGCACATTTTTAAGTGTTCCCTGATCTTATACTGGCCTCTCTTGACTATGCAATCAAGGAGACTGTGTTGCATGCCTGAAATGCACTCCCTTTTATCACCTCTTGTTGAAATCCTTCTCTTCATTCAAGACTCAGCTCAAGGGTTGCCTCCTCCCTTCTATGATTCCACCAGTTGAAAATGCCCCCTTCTTCAATTTTTTTAGAGCACTTTGAATCTCTCATTGTCTCATTATACTTTACCCTTACCTAAGAAAATGTCTTTTAAGTGTAAACTCCCTAGAGGCAGGGACTATATAATTTTTCATCTTTATACCTTCAGTACCTAGAATAAAGCAGGCGCTAACATTTTTATTAAATGGAATTTTTACTCTTCTTTTTCATAACTGTCTCTACAAAGCTGACAATTATTACTAGAATCAGATGCTCTTAGATATTAGGCATCCAATTTGATTCAATTAAACAAATATTTATTAGTCATCTAAAATGTGCAAAAGAAGAACAAATAATTATTAAGCATAAATTAGAAGTCCATTGCAATAGTCCAAGTGAGAGGCACCGAGTAGCTGAACTAGGGTATTGGCTAGGTAAACACTAAGGAGGCAAGTAGTGGGAGAGATTTGATAGAGACAGAAATGTTGAGTTTTGCAGTTTATTGTATGTGTATGGTAAGAAAAAGTGAGAAATTAAAGATAATACCAAGGTTGTGAACCTGGGAAACTGTAAAGATGGTGCTAGCTATCTGTAAAAGAAATAGAGAAATTTGTGGAAGAGGGTTCTGTAGGGAGGTGGGGTTGATGAATTCTGTTCTGGATGTGTTTAGCTTGATATATCTATAGCACATTCAGGTAGAAATATCTAGTACATGGTGATGCAAGCCTGAAGATTGGAAACAAGATGGAGATGAGATATATAGGTCTGTCAGTCACCTGTAGAGAGATAATAATTTAGACTATGGGAGATGATGAGATCTGCAAGTGAGAGTGTAGAGAAAAAGGAAACAAGAGGATTCAGAAAAGAACTGGGGGGGGGAACTCCCCAAGAGAAGGGCCTAATGGAAATTGTTAGCATAGAAGAGAAAGGAACAAAGGAAAGGGACTGGTGTATCTTGCCTCCCTCCTCACATTGGGGCCAGAACAGACATCTCCAAAGCACGAGCAAAAGAAGACAATGGAAGGATACAATAAGAGACCCTTAATCATATGTCTTCATAGAATGCTAGATCTGGGTTTAGAAGGGATCTCAGAGATCATTTGGTACAACCTGCTTATTTTACAGATAAAAAAGCAAAAGGCATTTAAATGACTTGCCCAGGTTTACATAGTTAATGATCCAAGAGGTAGAATTTGAATATAGCTTTTCTGATTGTAAAGCCAGTGTTAGATAGCTAGGTGTAGGACCTAGAGCCAGAAAAACCTGAGTTCAATTCCTGCCTCAGATACTTCCTAGCTGAACAAGACCCAACCTTTTAAAGCCTTAGTTTCCTCATATATAAAATGATAGGATCATAATCCCTACCTCATGAGTTTGTTATGAAGATATATATGAGATAATATATATAAAGTACTCTGCAAATCTTTAAGTGCCATAGAAATGATAGACATCATCATTATCACCATTGTTAACATCTTCATCATCACCATCATCATCATCACTGTCAATGTCATCATTATCATCATCATCATCATCACTACTCCACAGATCATGGTGAGAGGAGGGAGTCTGTTCCTCAGACTTAGAGCAAGTTCTCAGGTCCCAACTTTAAGTTAGCTCTGATGGATCTGGAGTCACAGAAGCTTGGTTTTCAGGGTCAGAACAGATCATGCATCTTTTAGGAAAGTGTGAGTCCCTTCTCACTTGGGTCTCATTGGTTTCCCATCTTTGAGGTCACAGACAAGGAAGCATCTAGGAGAAGAGTTAGGGAAGAAGGGAGTGAATACTAACAAAAGGAGGATGTGTAACTGTGGAATAGATATTCGTTGAACAGAGAATGACTGGACCAGGAAAGCCAGAGCTTTTTCTAGATTAGGCCAGAGACCATTTGAATGAATGGAATAAAAGATCTCTGGAAAAAGTGAATAATGCAAACTGTCCTGGGATCAAAAGACCTGGGTTCCTAGCTCTGATGCTTTCTGCCTCTGGGGGCTTGGGAAAGTACCTTTACCAAACTGGGTGTCAGTTTTCTTATTTGTAAAATGAAGGGAGTGTCTCATCAGTGTTCAAGTTCTGTTCTAGACCTAGATCTGTAATCCTGTGACCAAGTACTATGCTGGGCACAGTGCTGGGGCAGGCAGGTGGTGCAATGGATAGAGCTCCAGTCTAGAGCTATGAAAATCTGAATTCAAATGTGGCCTCAGACTCTTACTAGCTGTCTGAGCTGTCTGTCACTTCCCTCTATTTGCTTCAGTTTCCTCATCTATAAAACGAGCTGGAGAAGGAAATAGCAAACTACTTCAGCATCTTTGCCAAGAAAATCTCAGATAGATTCACAGTGAGTTGGGCACCACTGAAAATGACTGAGAAACAACAAATGAATAGAGAATATGAAGATAAAACTGATCCATCCAGTGACTCTGGGAATATACAACATGTTCACTAATGAGTACATACAAGCTAAGTTAGAAAAGGAAAAGACATTAGCAACTGGGGACCTATTTAGCTTTCTGCAGAAAGTGGTACCTGAACTGAGCCATGAAGAGAGAAATGACAGATGAGAGATAGAGATGGGGAAGGAATGAGAGATGGCTCAGTAGATACACAGTGAGTAACGTTGGAAAGAAGGAGCCAGGGAATTGGTAGTCATTTGCCCGGTATGATTGGGCTACAACATAGAATTCAAGAGCAAGAGTAATGTGGAATGAGACTGGAAAGGAGCTGGGAATCAGATTCTGGAGGGCCTTAAATGCCAGTTTATATTTCTTCCTAAGAGTAAGAGGAAGCCATTGAAGTTCTTGACCTTAAGAGAGACAGAGATCAAACTAAGGTTTAGTAAGCTAATTTTGGCAGATGTATGTATAGAGTTTAGTTTTAGGAGGCAAAGAAATAGGAAGGAGAGATATCAGGAGATAACTGTAATAGTCTAAGGAAAAGGTGCCAGAGACCTGAACCAGGGTGGTGTCCATGCAAATAGGGACAAGTGGGCGTATGGATGTATGGATATTTGGGTTCACCCAAACTATGAAATAATATGAGCTTTTCAAATGAGCACCAGAACTTTTCATCAGATCCCCCTCCTCAAATTCCTGTCCCTCTCCAGAAATCTTTATAGTCAATTGATTCAGTTGTCCAGACCTCCAGGTTAGAAACCTAAATAACACTGAAAATACAAATTCCTGGCCAATTACCTCTGAGACTTGTTGAGTCAGTTACTTCATCCTTTTCTGGAACTGGGGTAGGAAAGGGATTTAAGTCAGGTAATTTCAGAACTGGAACAGGAAGGGAAAAGAGAAAAACATTGGGAGGTGCAATGGATAAAGCACTTGTCTTGTAGTGAGGAGGACTTGAGTTCAAATGAGACACTTACTAGTTGTGTGGCCCTTGGAAGTTCCATAACTTCTGTTTGTCTTAGGTTATCTTCCTGAGTGCTTGTGAAGCTCAAAGGAGATAATATTTGTAGAAAGCTTAACATAGTGCCTGGACACTTGGCACAAGTGGTATAGAAATGCTAGTATTATTATTATTATTATTATAATTATTATTATGTACCAAGTACCATGCTAAGCCCTTTACAAATATTATCTTATTTGATCTTCACAACAACTATTATTATTTCCATTTTACAGTTGAGGAAACTGAGGCATACAAAGATTGTGAATTGCTACACACCTCAAACTACATTTGAACTCAGATATTCTTGACTTTAGGCCCAGAACTCTATACATGGTGCCACCTAGCTGCCAAGGTAGTTTTTTCACTGAAAGTACTTACAATAATGAAATCACAGGTTTACCTCCTCTCCACCCTCCAAATGCCCTAAGTATTGTAGTAAGTTCTTGGGATACAAAGATAATTGTTCATTCAATAAGCCTTCCTTCATTCAGCAAGCATTTATTAAGCACCTACTATTAGATGCTTTATAAATGTTGGAACTTCTCCACATGATCCTGTAGCTTGTGCTTCAAGATTTTTCATAAGGGGATTCCTGCTCTCTTCTAAGTCAGCACATTCTACATTTGGAGGTGTCCAATATTTGAAAATTTTTTTTTCTTAAATCAATTGTCTCTTTGCAATTTCCACCTATTGCTGAAGTCTAAAGAATTGGTCTAATTCTTTTTCTATATTTTGACCTCTCAAATACACAGAGACAGCTATTATGCTCTTTTCCCCCCACTTCCAAGCCTCCTCTTCTTCAGGTTTGTTGTTCAGTTGTTGAGTCCTATCTTCTTGTCTTGATCCTATGCACCATAGCACATCAATACAATCCATAGAGTTTTCTTGGCAAAGATATTGCCCTTTACTTCTTCAGTAGATTAAGACAAACATAGAGTAAGTGACTTGCCAGGGTCACACAGCTAGTAAACGTCTGAGGCTGAATTAGAACTCAAATCTTGTTGACTCCAAATCCAGACTGTAAATCCACTGAATCATCTACCTGTCTCCTTTTCCATGATGTGCATGCTTATGTAAATAAAAATCCACATAGCGTAAGATCTTAATGACTAGCATCTGGCTCATACTCCTAAGGTTGTTCTCTAGCTTATCAATGTCCTTGCTAAAATGTAACACCTGGAATTGATCACACTACTCCAGATATGGTCTGACCAGGACATGATGTGTGGAACAATTACCTCCCAATTTCTGGATGATATTCCTTCCATTATTCAATCTAAAGTGTCACTAACTTTCTTGATTTCCAAATGAAACTGTTGTATCATATTAAGTTTGTATAGTAATAAAGCCATCTGATCTTTTTCAAATGAACTTCTATCAAACTATGTCTCCCTCTTAATATACTTGCAAAGTTAATAATCAAATATGATTCTGTCCCAATAAACTTTGGATAGGAAATGCCATCTGCACTCAGAGAGAGAATTATGGAGAAGGAATGTGAATTAAAAATGATTCTATCATGTGTTTTAAGCATATATCCCAGCTTTGGGACATCTGCAAAATAATAATCATGCCATGTATGGCTAAATATAAGTCACTGGTTAAGATGTTCAACAGTATTATAGCAAATACAGATCCCTGTGGCATTCAGCTGGAGACCTCCTTCCAAGTTCACATTAAACCATTAATGACTGCTCTTGGAATCCAACCATTTAACTACTCTGGAGTATCTTATTATTATTTTCTTAGCCTACAATCTCTCCATCTTATCCAAAGGAGAATACCAAGGGTGTGAAAGGCTTTGAATCCATGCCCTCTGCGGATTAGTTGAAGAAACTGGTGATGTTTAGCCTAAAGAAGAGAATTTTCAGGAGACATAATTGTTGTCTTCAAGTATTTGGAAAGTTGTTAGGTGGAAGAAGGATTAGTCCTGGAGGGCAGCTGCTCCAAAGTGGGATGGGAGGTTTTCCTTCTTTGGAGGCTTTATGCAGAGGAGAGATGATCACTTGTCAGGCATTATTGTGGTAGGGATTTCCCTCCCCCTTGGCAATCAGGGTTAAATGACTTGGCCAGGGTCACATAGTGAATGTCTGAGGAAGAATTTGAACTCAGGTCCTCCTGACTGCAGGCTCAGTGCTCTGTCTACTGTGCCACCTCACTGCCTCTGTTGTAGGTATTCTTTAGGAAAATGGATTGAACTAGATGGCTGCTACGGCCCTTTTCTACCCTAATTTCTGTGATTCTGTGGTCTTATTCACAAGAATAATGAGAATTTGACAAATGTTTTCCTGGATACCAAAGGTGGAAAGCAGCTTTATACCACATCTAAAGTGATTCCCCTCATCTGTGTTTTTGATGAAACCTGCCGGCTCTTTGTGATAATTCCTATTTTTTCTAGGTAGATATTCACTAGCCATTTCTGTCAAAGTACATGCGCCATGAATCAAAGGCAAGCTCAATGGTCTATAGTCTGCAGATTTCAATCTTCTGTTTTTTTTTTTAAAAGGACCATGTTTGTTCTTCCCCAGAATGGTGCAATAGAATGAATTTTGGATTTGGAATCAGAAGTTTTAGGCTCAAATGTTGATTCTCCCACTTACAACCTGCGGGCAAAACCTTAACCTCTCTGGGGCTCGGTTTTCTCTTTGTAAAATAAAGGGGTTGGAATAGATCATCTCTACAATCTCTTCTAACTCTAAACCTATGTTCCTGTGACCCTGTAGTACCTTTACTTTTATGTGCAATATTTCAAAATTAGTTCAGCAATCACCTTCCAATTCTTTCAGATCCTAGGGATGGAGATCATCCTTAGCGGCCTGGGGACTTGAACACAAATGGGAGCCCAGTATTGTCTTGATATTTCCCTGGTACGGCCTCCTCCTTTTATAGCTGGGGAAGTGAAACACAGAAAGGGAGAAAGGATTTGCTTAAGGTAACAGCTAATGTGTTGCAGCTGGACCATTGAATGTGGGGCTCTATTGAGGCACTGCCTCCAAATCCAGCACTCATTCTAGAGAAGAACAAATAGGTTCCTTTTTTTTTTTTTTTTTTAAAGTGGAAAGAAAAATACATTACCTTGGAGAAAGGTGTGGCCACTGACTAGTTATCTGACACGCCTTCTCCAGACTGTAACTTCCCCTTTACAAAATAAAGAGATTAGGATTTTAGCAGAGATTCTTAACTTAGAATCTATAAACTTGTTCTTTCAAAAATATTTTGATAGTTGCATTTTATTATAATTAGTTTCCCTTGCAGTCTTATGTATTTTCTTTTATACATTTTAAACTGGTGTTCTGAGAAGGGATTCACAGGAGTCATTGGACTGTGTTTAAACACATCCTGAGAGGGGGTCCTTAGGCGTCACAGATGGCTAAAAGGGTCCAGGACACAAACACAAAAGATTAAAAACCTCTGGATTGGATGATGTCTCAGGTCCTTTTTAGTTCTAGGTTTTTATGATTCAAACCACGCTGTAGGTAATCACATCTTATGCCTATGTATAAGACTACAATGATTCATAGGTTATTTATTTTTAAAGGGGAGGAATGTGGAATGTTTCCCTTCTTCCTTTGCAGGTCTCATTCGAATCCTTTTGGGGTCCACAGGTGGCTTGCAGTATTGATTGGTCTGGGTGTCTGAACTGCTGGTCTGCCTCTTTGGTGGGGCTCAGGGGTTCTATTTATATCTAGCTTCATGGCCAAGTCCTTTCGAACCTTTTGTTTTTCTTTGTTGTAGCTTGAAGCTCTGCCACTGTTCAGGGGGCCACCCACTGCCTCCTCTGAACAGACAATATGGCACCAAGTGGTGACTCAGGCCTTGGATCTTCCCTGCCGGGCAAAGAATGGAAGTGAAGAACACGTGAGCCCAAACCCAGCGAGCTTCAGAATTGAGAGAAAGAATATGGGAAAAAAAACACCCAAACACTAAAAAAACCCCGCACAACACTTTCTCACCTGCTTCCCACTTTCCTGCCGACTACTTCCTCCCTCCTCCCTCCCCCAACCCATCCTCACACACACACACACACACACACACACACACACACACACACGCACAATCCTCCCGTGTGTTAGCTGGAAACCAAGAATGTCCAAGCTGGAAGGGACCTGAAGAGCCTCAATTTTATAGGGGAGGAAGCAGAGCACCAAGGGAATGAATGACCCTAGAAATCTGGCCTATGAACTCTTAATAAAATGCTATTTCTAATTTATGTGTGTGTGTGAGTGAGTGCCTGAATACCCAGCAGTTCACTCTGTAGCATCCTGCAGCACACAAAACACTTTCTTGCTAACAATGCTGTGATGTAGGCAGTATAAGAATTGTCCCTGGTGCCTTGTATAGAGCTGGTCAATCAATAAGTGATTAATGAATGTTTGTTACAATGAATTGTCAAGCCCTTGTGTATAGAAAAGGAAACTGAGGCTCAGAGAGATTGCGTTTGGCCCAAGACTACTTGTACCTCAAATGTGGCAGAAGAGGGGTTCAGAAAATCCCGGCTTTTTGACTTTATTAGTTTCTTTTCACTAACATTGCGCTGCCCATGTGTCTTTATGTGGGTCTCCCTGTGTGTAAGTGTGCTCTGCGTGTCTGGGTTTGTGGCAGGTATGTTTCTGGGGTGGGCATTTAAGCATTCTGGGGGTGTGTGGGTGTTGTGTGGGTATGTTTATAGGTTCGCATGTTTGGGTGTGGGTGTGGATGCAGAAAGGTATTAATCCCAGGTTACTCTTGGCTGGCTTTGTTTGTGAGAGAGCTTAGAGCTGACATTGTGATTTCTTCCCAGCAATTTCCCAGGCTCTAAAGGATGAAATCCCAAGACAGGAGGAAGCAGCCTGAGTCCTGCTGATGGGCTGTAAATCCCTTTTATGTGGCCTGGAGTTGCTGTTGAAGGCTTCAGACACAACTGTGGAGTCTCTGTGGGATTGAACCATCACAACTTACAAGGATGGCCGGGCGGCCTCGGGCTGTGGAGAATGAGATGGATTCTCCATTTCTCTGGAGCTAGGGTAGAATTGGAAGGTCTAGGGGAGGGTAAAGACAGTTAGTACCACATTCTCCCTGCTTGCCAGCTGCTCTGCGTGAAAAATGGTTCAGTGGACCCCTTGCTGACCTCCTCAATATGGGGATCACATTGTTGGCAAATTTAAAAACTGGGCATTCAAGGCCAGGACCAATCTCTGGCAAATCTAGGCTGGTTTGTTCTTGCACCCTACCTTTCCATATCCTTTTCCTTCTTCTATCCCCAGCTCCCTGGGAGCTACACTTTGGTCCTCCTTTAGAGTGTCCCCTCAGGTTGCCATGAAAATCTCACCCTCTAACACTTTCTCTTCTTCATTGAAACTTCTCTGTTCTCTGGACCATTGCTTCTCCCATGGTGAATATGTTGATTCCCACTAAGATAAGATGCTGTAATATTACCTTTCTTGACAATATTTACATTTTAAGAAGAGCCATTTAGAGACTCAGAGTGAGTATAATAAATAGTAGGAACTTTGGTTATTGAGCAGAACCAGTGTGGGTATTTATTCAGGATTATAGTAGTCTTCAAATCCCATTTTCACTTGCTCTGTTCTAGTATCTTTCATTTTCTCCAAAATAAGGCCCTGATATACACAAAACTCTCTGGTTTCCATGTTTTGGTTCCTTCTATTTCTCTACCTCAATTGTCTTCTGTCTTTTGAAATTCCTACTTAATCTTTTTGCATGGTGCAAAGAGGAATAAATTTGAGAGTCAAAAGCTCTGAGTTTGAGACCTGACTTTGCCACGAACTGTCTTATCTCTCTTAACAAGTCATTTACTTTTCTGAGTTGCATTAGCTTCAAGTTCTCTCTTTATCCCCACTAACTTATATGATTCTATGTATAGTAATTGGTGGCTTAAAGACTCCAGATCCCTTCAGTCCAACCACTCAAAGAGCACCTCCAGAGATGCTTAAAATGAATTTTCAAATTTGCCTTTAATACTGGATTTACATTTGAGTTGCTACATATTAAATGCTGATTATTAAAAACACTTTCATGAGGCTTTAACAACGATAGATTATGTATCTGTTACCTAAACCTCAGTGAAGGCTTTATTAATTCATTATTATTTTATCAACATACAATAAACTGTCCTATTAAATCTAAATTAGACAGATATTTGGGGAGTGATCATTTAAAAGGACCTCAGCTGAGTTTATCCCCAGGGAAAGACTTAATGAAGTTTCAAACAGTTAATAATCCTTGGTTCATAAATAAAGCATGAGTGCTTAAATAGCGACAAAACACTAAAATAAGATGTTGGGGTCTAGTGGGAGGAAGGGAAAAGAGAGCACCCCTAGAATTTCCCAGTATGTAAACTGGTAATACTATTTCAAAAGTTATTTACTGGACACTTGAAGAAATCTGTCATTATAAAGTCATATTAGAGCTAAAAAGAGCCTTAGAGATCATCTGGCCCTACTTCTTTCTTTTACAGACAAGAAAATGGAGATGCAGAGAAATTGAATAAATTTCCTTAGGGTAGACAGATAGTTAAGACCTTCTGCCCTTCTTCCTAAAATTACTATAGAGGTTCATGTATATGCTTAAAAAATCTCTCCCTCCCAACAACAAGAAATGACACACTGTACTATTTAATTTGAGGGTTGAGGAGGAAAGGCTTGGAACAATGGTGGGAGGTGGGAATTCTGAACCTAGTATAGAAGGAATTTGGTGATGGCATGTGGTAAATCATTAAATCTCCCTTTTGTGACTTATGAAGGCTTCTTGTAGGAGGTAGCTTGCTTATAGCCTACGAGATGTCCTCAGGCCCGTGGCCATTTGTCATGGCTTTGCAGTCCATAGCTCTTTGTACCATGCCATGCTAAAAGTTAGGGTGGGCATTTTGAAAGAAAGAAGATAGTGTATTAGATGAGAATAAAAGGAGTAAAACAAGGAGGCTACAGAGGATGTGTCTGAGCCTGGTCTGTCTTAGGGCTTTGTCTTGGAGAATATGGTAATGAAAAATGTGGTTTGAATGATCTTATACATCTCAAAAACTCCCCTGTCTGCCTCATAACAGCATTTAACATTGGCTATCTAGACCTGTGATTTTATCCATTGCCTGGCCTGGGATTAGGGAGGAAGCTGATAAAAATGTCCCAATTTCTTAACATTCAGAACATGTTGGGTCAGGAAGGGAGCTTTTCTAAAAGGGACTGTTTTATTAGAATTGTGTGAGGTTTGATTCTGGTCCAAATGCCTCTGATATTTCTTTATTGAGTTATTAGAGATAGGGAGCTACAGGGAAAAGATCATTACTTTTGGAATTAGAGAATCTGGATTTATGTTTCAGCTTAGTGAGGTACCATATATGGGTCATTGTGTAGGTCCTTGAATGCCTTTGGACTTGAGTTTCTCCATTTTTAAAATGAGTGTTGGATTAGTTGTTCTCTGAGATAATTTCCAGCTTAAATATGATGATCTCCATACATTTTCTTCTCTTCCATTTTGAACTCAGGTTTTCCTAAATCCAGGTCTGGCACTCTTATCTATTGTACCACCTAATTGTTCTCTAGGCATCTATATCTACATCTGTATCTACATTTGCACCTACATCCACATATATTACACCTGTGTGTGTGAATAATGTATAATGCCTTTTGTTTATACATTTCTGATTATATCCTGCCCTTCCCTAGGTATTGAATCATCTCTTTTAACAAAGAATAAAAGGAGAAAGGAAAAGCAGCACAATAAAACTAGCCTACATATTCACTGAATCTAACAGTATATGCAATGTTATTCTGCACACAATGTCCTCTACATCTGTAAGAAAAATATGGGAGAAGGTGACATTTTCTTATCTTTTTATCTCTTCTTTGGGGTCAAGCTAGCACTTCCACATGTAACAGGAAAAACAGTTAAGAAAAAAAAATCAAACAATATAGTGACTATGTCTGTAATATAGACAACATTCCATATCCATAGTTCTCTACATTTCCATGGGAAAGATCTACTCTTGCATTTTAAAAACACTTAAAATATTGGTGAATGAATGTATGGTGTAGTAGAAAGAGAACTGAACTTGGAATTGAAGGGTTTGGATTTGAATCCAAGATCTGCCTCTCAGTGACCTATATGACCTTGGGAAGATCACAGCCTTTCTGGTTTCCTTTTTCTTCATTCATAAAATGATGAAGTTGGTCTACATGACCTTTTTGACTTATTCTCTCTCTCTCTCTTTCTCCTCCTGTTTCTTTCTCTCTCTCTGTCTCTCTCTCTCTCTCTCTCTCTCTTTCTCTCTCTCTCTTTGTCTCTGTCTCTGTCTCTTTCTCTCTCTTTTTCTCTCTGTCTCTATCTTTCTCTGTCTTTGTCTCTGTCTCTCTCTGTCTCTGTCTCTGTCTCTTTCTCTGTCTCTGTCTTTGTCTCTCTGTCTTTGTCTTTGTCTCTCTGTCTCTTTCTCTCTGTATCTCTGTCTTTGTCTCTTTCTCTTTTTCTCTCTGTCTCTGTCTCTCTCTGTCTCTTTCTCTCTCTTTTTCTCTCTGTCTCTGTCTTTCTCTCTCTGTCTCTGTCTTTGTCTCTCTCTATCTCTGTCTCTCTCTGTCTTTGTCTCTGTCTCTCTCTGTCTCTTTCTCTCTCTGTCTCTCTCTGTCTCTGTCTTTCTCTCTCTGTCTCTGTCTCTCTCTTTCTGTCTGTATGTCTCTCCCTCTCTCTATTTCTCTCTCTTTCTCCCTTCCCTCTCTTTTGTGGAATGCCAGAAATACTTAGGGAATCGATGTAAATGAAGTAACTGGTGGGGTAGGGATACTTTCAGGGGGGTCTGGATAGCCTCAGAAAGGACTCCCAAATATTTATTGGGGTTACGATTTTGAGAGCAACATAACAAACTTGGCTCTCATGGATTCTAATTCCTGATTATCCCTTACAGGAATATAAATGCTTCTCTCCTCATCCCCCCCACAGTGTGGCTTGATGGACTGTGCATGCTGGTGGATTGTCATAAACAAGGCCAACACAAACCTCTGACACTGAACTTATTCACGAGGTAGAACTTGCTTTGATTAATCTTCCTTTGAATGCAGCTAGTCACCGAGGCTATGCCAGAGCTTGTGTCAGAAGTCTTAGTTGCACTCAAGGAAACTGAGAGTGCTTTTGATGTTGTGCTGACAAAAGACCTTGGTTGCTAAGAAAACGATGCTGGAGAGTCTATACTGTATTGTCATCATGTTCTAAATTCACATTTAAATGTGAATCACTGAATGCCTTTTAAATACAGTTGTTCAACAAATAGAAATAACATTTTTTTTCAGTAGAAGATGGCAGCAGGCCCACTAATTGTTAGAAAAAAGAATGTGCCTGATGTGTGCTGAGTTTAATTTTACACATATAATTTATACTGCACAATGAAAATTACGCACGTTGGGCACATTGGCACAGAGAGGCAAAGCTGGCTAGCCATCTTGGTACATTTGAGAAGTTCCCTTGAATTGTTCTTAAAAGATCATAGAGGAATAAGACACCATCAGGATAGTTCAAACAGTGTGATGCAGAGGATCAAGAGGCTTGAGTTCTAGCCCTGGTTAGAACCAGTTCATTGTGTGACCTTAAGCAAATCATTTAAGTTCTGTTTTCTCTTCTGTAAATGAGGACCATATGTTTTCTATATTCCATTCTAGCACTAACCTTCTATCATCCTAGGTTGTCTTGCCCAGATCCCTGCTTTTGGGTGGGTTAGTATTACAACCCCCCCCACCCCAATATGGAAGCATGTTTCTACTGGAGAAATACTTGCTCAGAAAGGTTTATTGGAAATCTGCAAGGCCTTCTAAGAATTCTCGAAATTAGCTCAGACATAAGCCCCAAGAATGTAAAAGACATTACATAAACTCCATGTATTTTCCTCCTTGTGCTAGAATTTTCAGGGAATCTATTTGTGAGGTAAAATCTAAGCATTTCTGTTCTGTTTTGTATCAAAGGAACCAACTGGAGGGCTGGTGAGTTGGATCAATGCAGATTCTTCGTGCCTGATGATTTTGAGGACCCTTCATAAGGCTGTAACATATACTGGTTTGTCTCATTCCTACTTCTCCTCCCCCTCCCACAGACACAGATACACAGATACAAACACACACACACACATACACACACTGTGTTCATCCTACTCCTTACCCATGTAGCTCATTCCCACTGAGTTTTGGACCAAACCCTGAGAATGTGAGCATTTATGGCATGACTGGCCAGTTCATAAGCCAGCCTCCCACCACTAACCTATACTGATTTTCATCAGCTATCCTTCCCAGGACTAGTGCTGCCCAACGAGCAGGTAGCATCTGGTGCAGGGCCTGGGTAGGCCAGCAGGAATGTTTTATATTTTGAGTTAAATAGAGCAATAATCAGGAAGTTAAGCTTTAGCACCATGAATCGAGGCTTTTCAGTCAATCAAATTAGAGTTCAATCAGTTCATTTTAATCACTCCTCCAGAGAGAAGTAAACCCACATGTTGGGGAAAATGCAGCAATTTTATTGATGGCAAGTTTAATTGTTTCATTTTTCCTTACTGTCTCTAACACTCTAGACTTTTAATCAGTGGGAGCTGAAGTTATAATGAAGGAAAGTCCACTTTTCCATAGTTCACAACTAGCTGAAAATAATTGGGCTGAGACTCCCATCCAGACACTGTAATGCCGTTGGCATTTTCCTGAAAACTACACTTAATTGCTTTGCTGATGTTGTTAAGTGGTCCTAAGGGGGCTAAAGAAGGAAAGCTGCCCACATATGCAGGGTAACAATACCCCAAAATGTTTTAAAAGCAGCCTCAAAGCCAATCTGACAGTGGCAAAGAAAACAGAGTAAGTTTTCTTCTGGCAGAGCCCCAAGGGAACAAGCCAGTGTCGGGAAAATAAATGGTGGCTGTTTGATCAGCTTTGACATCAACATCAACATCAACATCAACAACTCTTCCCCCTTGAAATCCAAGCAGTATGGGAAGCACAGATGTTTCTTTTTTTGAGAAGGGGAGGTAGAACTCCCCCTTGTTTACAGCAGCAGGTGGCTGGCGGTAGTATCTGGCCTGGATGGCTCACACCCAGAGAACTGGAGGAATGAGAGGGACCAAGCTGCTTTAGCTTAGGGAGGAGATAGAGAGCTTAGGTTTCATTATGAGGAAATTCAAAAGGGGATTTGCAGTTGACAAAGTATTTTTCCTTGGGTTAAGGAAGGTATCTAAATAAAGTGAGGAGCATTTAAAAGGCCACCTTCTCTCAATGATTTCTCTCTGTATAGGCTGCAGTGGTACTTAAAATTAAGCCATTAGAAAGTCATTTCTTTACCATTTTTCCTATAGGCATCCTCTGTAAAAAAACAAATCTATATGTCAAAGGTATCATGTTAACCACTAGAATCACAATTCAGTCAGTGCTCTGATCTTAGTGTCATATTCCTGCCACATCTTTCCCCCAATTAATTCATGGAAATAATTCTGAGTAGTTTCTATGAAAACCAACCCTGGCACCCTTGACTGTGGAGTAGTTCTTTTCAGCAAATAGTGAATTTCCTTTTGCTCCCAGGACAACACAGGTTATATGGAGATCAGTACCATGGACAAAAGCACTACCTGGTCCAGGAAAATTTTTAAATCTCCAAAAGCTTATGTCCATGTCATTGAATGGGATTATTTTCACTCTTTACTCCCATTTGGGCTTGATGCAATATCCTATCTTGCTGGTTGTATTTTCTTCAGAAAAAGCATAAAACAATAGAGCCAAGAACTGGGGTCTCAAAGCCTAGGTTGTTTTGACTGTTGCAAACTCACTTTAGTTCTTCTCTGCACCCTATTTAATAGACATATGTGTTTCTTTAAAGCAAGCAAACAAAAATACAAGTTTTAATTGCCCATACCATTTCTCCCTGGAAAGATTTGTTTGGGAACATTTTTAATGTGATTGTATATTAGAACAGCAGAATCTTAGAATTTTATTTGAAAGCCATGTGAATTTGGTTGCTCTTACCTCCATCTCCAAACTGGTCAGATTTTTCTGATCCTTGAATACATTTTTCAAATATCCAAATCATCTCATGTCTCTTGATAGACCTCTCCAATGCCATTTTCTGAATGAATGGCCTGCCAAAGACCAGCCATCCACATGCATTTCTGCTAATTGTACTTTTTAACCCTGCTTCGATACACACATTATGTCTTGGACTTAGTTTGTATGTTTTGTTATTGTATTATAGGGTTAACACTTAAATCCACTGGTGTGTTAATGCCATTTTTTTCCAAAGGCCAATTCAAATGCCCTTTTACCAGAAATCTAATTTCTGACAGATAGAAGTGATTTCTCCTTTTCTGATCTCATACTACTTTTTATTCCTTTTGTGAGCTCGTTGCTTTCTAAGTTGTGTTATGGGTGTGTGTGTGTTTATGTTATCACCTTAACCAAATTCTGACTATTGAAGGAAAGGACTGTGCTTCTCTTACTATATCTGGTACCTGCCACATAGTGGGTACTTAATAAATGTTGCAAGTTGTTTATTGCAAGAGATCTCAGAGATCATCTAGCACAATAAATACATGAACTGTGTATTTTCTACAATATTATTATCTAAAACATTGGTAAAACACTTATTGAACTGCTTTTTTTATTCCATCTCCTGTTTTCTTGTATAGTCAGGGTTCAGGGTTATTATCTTCATAGGTTAAGTAAACATTTGTGATTTCTAGATAAATTCTTTCTTCAATCATACTTTTTTAGATGCATGTAAATGCATCATGTGTCATATTATTACCAAGTCTGTCAGAACCTTGGCTGACCTTGGGTAAGAGAACCAGGCTGAGAGCCAGGACACCCACATCTGTACTCTAGAACTTGCTAGCTTTTATTTTTTAAAAATTGTTATTCTTGATAAAGAAATGTACTTGGCAAACACCAATACCAGTTAGCCCCTTCCTAAGTAAAATCAAATGCTCCCTAATGTAAAATAAGTATAGTTAGGTAAGACAAATCCACATATCTGTCATATCTAAAACAGTTTAGTGACTCAAGTGCTGGACTTGGACTTAGGAAGATATGACTTTGAATTCTGTCCCAGACACCAGCTATATGACCTTGAGAAGGTCAGTTAGCCTAGCTGTCAAGGGACAAGGTTGGGCATGTAGCTCTTAAATTCCTTTTTGCTTCCATATTTCACTGCTCTGTTATTCCTGGGGAATTTGAGAAATCATACCTTGTGGCTAGAGTTATTTCTGACCGAGCAAAAAGGAAATATTATTCTCTTCTATCTCAACCCTATTTTAAGCACAAATATTAGTGATTCCATGCACATGTGTATTTGTGCATGTGCACATACATTTGCCCCAAGCCAGCACACGTGATTCCTCCAGTCCCGTCACTCTGAGCGCTTCCACCTCTCCTCTTCAAAGTGAGTCCAAAGAATCCCAAGAAGGATGGCTTTGGATACGAGCAGATGCTTTGGGTTTTTGCTGAGTGGACAATTAGGGGAAGGGGTGGTGTCACATTGTGTGGGTGTCAGAGCTTGAGCAAGCCTTGCCAGCACCAGTGGCTGATGGAGAGTTGCCAGTTGGCTCATCTGTTTAGTATTTTTCTTTCTTTTTTAAGACGAGGAAGGGCTGGCAGTTTAGTTTTTTTAATACCTCGCTCAGAAGACTTTTCGGTCATCACTCAAGATATGACAGGCCTTATCCATATGCATGTGGTTATGGCTCTGTTTCCTCTCTGAGTCCGACCTTTGGCTGACACAAACTGCTTCCTTCCTAGCTGCAGAGAGGTTAAAGAAGGCTCCTTCCCTCCCCATGACCTCTGGAAAGCTTTGAACATCTAACATTAGATTGGGAATAGGGCTAAGGCTTTCTTGTGTCCTTCCCGGTGGGAAATGTGAAAGGAAACCATATTCTTTCACAACGTCTGGTTGCTACTGTTTGAGCCATCTGCTTCTCTTCCAGTTTATGTTATTAACTGAGATGGCCAGGTCAACATCTGGCTAGATCCATATCCTCCCTGGGTCACCTTGATGCCTTCATAATTCTAAATTGTAAGTTTATCAAAGGCACAACCAAGGAATGGCTTTTGGCTGACTCTGGGCCTCTGGTCAGGCACATCTTAATTTGTGGCCTTTCCTTCCTGTAAGTCTCAGGTAAGGAAGTTGTCATAATATATCAGGTACAATTTATTTTAGTCTTGGTTGAAGTCATTCCCCACTCCCAATGCTTTCATCTTATTTCTCTCTCATTCTCTGTCATTATCTGTCAAATGATTCAAAAGTAATTTTTAATATCCTCACCTCACACTAAGGAAGAAGGGGTTTGGCTCATCTCTACCGGCCCAGGAATGATTAAATGTTTTCCAGTCAGCCACCAACCTAGCCCATAACAAATTATACTAAGAAGGAGATTAATTTCATTAAAATCTCTTTGAATAATAAAATGACAAGAGAATTCCCATAGCCTTTAGAACAGAAAGTTCCTCTAAAGAAGTGTCCTTTTTTTGCTGGAGTAAATTTGGCTTCCCTTCACAAAATTTGTCCATTTCTTGCTCCAATAAGGATTTATTAAATCCAGCTTTATCCTAGATGCTATGGAGTTGGAGGGCAAAGGAGAAGAATTTCAAGGAAAACAAAGGTATGGTCTTACCTTCAAAGACTTTTCTTGTAGGGAAGAAAAAATAAGAAAACAAAACCAAATCTTAGGATCACTGAATCATAGACTGTCAGAGATGAAAGTGAGTAGTCTAACTTATTCACTTAACTGAAGTCACTATATAGATAGTGATTTGTTTAAGGTCACACAGTGAGTTTATGGAAGAAAGTGATACTAGATCCCAAATCTCCTTGTCTTTAAGTTCAGAATTTCTTCTACTACTCCATATTTCCTCCATTAAAAAAATGATAATCCAAAACCATACCATAAAGTAGTAACTATGCAGATGCTAATTCATAGGACAAAGAAAGAAGTTAACTTCCTCCTTTAAATCCTATTCCTCTCCGCCCCCCAAATTCAAGAGGGGTAGGAAGTCTAATTGCTTGATTTTTCTGATTAACTTAAAATTGTTTTAAATCCTATTGTCAAAGGTGAGTCTAAAACATCTGAGTTATTTTTCTAAGTAAACATGCTTAATGATCATAATGGAAGATTTCCCCACTGACAGAAGTCCTTATAGGGCTCAGAGACATCATTCAAATGCTCATCATATAAGCTTGGAGATTAGGACTAAAAAAATGGTAAGAGATTAGGCCAAACACAGTCTGGCCTAACAATATCTTTTTTCCGGGGTTCTTTTCAAAATAATAATAATGGTGCAGTTCTACAGTTAGCTATTTAAAAACAAATCTTTCTTTTAAAAGTAGAATGTAAAGAAAACTTGGATCCTTGTTAGTGGACCCATTTTAGTTATTTTTATTAATATGAAGGGATGTAATCAATGCTAAATTATCCATGTTAATGAATGGCAGTAGAGGCAAGATAATTAATTATAAGAGGGAGATAATAAAAAAATATATAAAATATAATATAATAAAATAAAACAAACATTTTTATTTCTGTAGGAATCCATAGTAGGATTGGCCAGTTTGTTTGCATGTGTAATTTTTGTATTGCATGGACTCCTAATAACATTAATTCGCATTTCATGAGCATATCCCAACTAGGAGTAAGAAGGGAGGGAAAGGGTGCAGGAAATAGAATGGATAACATCAAGTTAACAAATTGTTGCCAGGTTGGAATCCTTGTTTTGCAGGATTTTTCCCTTCCCATGCTTGTGTTGTGCTAGTCCCCTATAAGGGAATGTTTTCCTTGATATCCTATAAGTGTTATTCATTCTTTAGTCCCCAAATCAAGATCTGCCTCCCTTCCACAGTCATCTCTGATTGCTTTAGCTCCAGATGACTTTCAAGGACTTTACTGAGCCTTTTTGTTCTTGAAATGTTAGAAGTGGACAAAGCCAGAGAGATTCCATTTCATTCAATTCAATTCAATAAATACAGTATGTCTAAATCATTCACTATCATGTGTTATTGTTTAATTGCTTCATGGATGATAGTTTTGTCTCCCTAGTGAGGTCTTAAAACACATTAAAGATGGTGCAATCTTGTTTCTTGTCTCCTCGATATCTCGCACAGCACTGGATCTGCAGAGCATTCTTGTTAAGGACTTGTTGAATCTAACTGAATTGGAGAGGCCCGTGGTCATTCAGCTGGATAGCTGGCCTTGAGAGATGATACAATGTCCATGAAATTCAACTAATGTTGAATTATATTATGAGATTGATATATAACCTAGTTCATCAATATAAGCTTTCCGCTGAACTGTCACCAGGCTTGGGAGGAAAAAAGAAGACTGGGAATGAAATTCTATAGATATCTACCATGAGGAAATAGAATGTCTGCTCTTTAATAAGGGACAATATTGTAGTGGGACTTTGTTGGGGGAGAATGGTAGAAGAGAGTTCATTTCTTTGAATAAGAAATAAAGGGGGTAAGGTTATTGTAAAAACTAGAATTTTTTTCTATGGAATTAATCTAATTTTCTTGAGGAAATTTTACTTATTCAGGATGAATTATTCTAATGATTCAATAATTTTTGCCAAATGGAAGAAAACCCTATTATGGAAAGGAAATTAACTGAAGGTAATAGAGTCCTCAGCCCAAGTCCTTGTAGTGATCAGATTCACTGCGGATATTTACGATTTTATCACATATGAATTTGGAGTTTAAATGTGAAGTTTTCTTTTTAAAAAACCATTGCATTCACTGGAAACTGCAAAAATAATTATGGGTAATACCTTAAATATTATCTTTTGATGTTAACTGAGTGCTAATGATACAGAAGGTAATGATGGTAGAATATTTTGTCCTCTGAATAGCAGAGGGAACATTGTTTGAATATAGTGAAATCATTGTTGGTACTGTTCCTAAAAATTTGAAGGTTCATTGCCAGGAAAATTACAAAATGACTTTGGTGTTTGTTCGATTAGACTCACAGGAAAACAACAACAACAACAACAGCCTAGTAACCTGTTCTTGTTGATTCTTTGCTTGGTCCCTGTTTGCTGCAGAGATGAATACCAGGCTGATGGTGCATTGGCGACTTGAAAAATGTACTTGGATTTTACTTTGCATTCAAGATAAAAGATGCCTTTTATTTTACATTTAAAATAGAAGCATTGAATCAATAACCCCAGCCTAACCTCACATACCAACTGCAAATAGATATGGGGAGTCCAACATAATTGATTACATGACTTTTCTTTCAGAACAGGGACAAGGGCAAACGATGGTTGAGCCCAGGTGGGTATGGCTTTGAAGGAAATTGTAGTCTTTTAAAGGATGATTAAATTTTTGGTTGAATTTTCTTGGCTCTGTAAAATAGAGCATACAGGAAACAGATTTGGGGATGTTAGCTTACCCCAAGATCAGCTTGAGTCAACTACATAGGAAAACAGCCCTCTCTCTCCCAAATAATTCTATGTTAGACTGAATTAAGAAAGAGTCTAGGATTGAGGATGTTATAGTCACAGGATCATAAGGTCATAGATTTAGAGCTAGAAGGAAATTTAGAATTTAAATCTAACCATTTTATATCACAGATGAAGACATTGAAGCCTATAGGAATGGAAAGATTTGTTCAAAGTCACCCAGATTAGTAAGTAGTATAGACAGGATTTAGCTTGGTATCCCAACGATAACATACTAGGCTTGGAATCAGGAAAACTCATCTTCATAAATTCATATCCTGCCTCAGACACTTACTAGCTCTGTGACCTCCAAGTAAGTTGCTCAACTCTGTTTCCTTCAGTTCTTCATCTATAAAATGAATAGAAGAAGGAAATGACAACCCCCCCCCGCCCCCAGGGGAGAGGGGTTTCTTTGCCAAGAAAATCCCAAAGGGGATGATGAAGAATTAAATACAAGTGAAACAAGTGAACAACAAAAATATCCAAGATTTTATCAAACTCAAGTCCTCTATCTCAAAACTCATTGATTTTTTCAAATACAATCATATCCTGCTCAAGTCAAAAAGCATTTGCAATATTTCTCCAGTTTTAGAAATCACATTTTAATAACATGGATAAGTGGGAGAGCAAGAGGATACAGAAAAACCTTTGGCGCTGCAACCGTGGTACCTCAGTTCAAATCCTGACTCTGATGCTTATGATCTGTATGACCTTAAGTACTCACTATATCTCCCTGGACCTCAGTTTCCTCTTGTCAAAAAAAATGGTGAATTGAAAAGAATTGCCTCTGTTTCTTCTGCTTTAGACTTACTGTCTAGTATCGAGAAGACATAAACAAGCTTCTAAAGGACCTTGAGAACATTCTTATAAAGAATAGTTGAAGGAGCTGGGGACATTTACTCTGGAGAAGAGTATAGGGAAATGTCAGCTATTTAACAGTTTTTAAAGGGCTTAGATTTGTTCAACTTAATGTCAGATGATAGAACTATAAGTAATGGGTGAATGTTAAGCAATGTTAAGCAAAAGTTGGAAAACCACTTTCTTTTTTGCTTATTGGTTGGGTGATGTGTTCCTTAAGTAGAAGTGTGCTGCAGCCAGCTCTGATCAGTTGGGGATCTAGCTGATTTTTAAATTTTCAGTGTGAACATTTGTACCACAGAAATCAGCAACTGCTACAAATCAGGACTTGATTTAATTGTTTGACTTATTGTCTAGACTTGGGAAAATATGTATGTTTATATACTGTCACACAGATCCCAGTTCAGTTGGTAAACATTTACCAGAACACCCTTATATTGCTCTATAACAATAGTTGGAGCTCATTAACAATGCAATGGATGGCTTAGAAAATTAAGATCTACTCACTAAAGTCTGATAATAATAATAAAAACAACAATTACAAAATTAATAATGATGAAAACAATAACTGGCACATATTAGGTTCCTTAAAGTTTGCAACATGCTTTATATCTATTGTTTTATTTAATTTTCATAACACCATTGCCCCAGGCTCTCTTGAAATTCAGAGATTTTATGATTTTTTGACATCAAGGAGCTAGGGATGTGTAAAAATATTGTCAAAATCAACATAACATCACTATTACTGATAATAACAATGATACTGATATTGGTATTAGAATAGTGTTTCATATTCTGGTAGTTGATTTTAACTTTGTAAGTATTTCCAAATATATTGTCTTATTTTATCCTTATAACATTCTTGTTTGGTAGGAAGGAGAAGCATTTTCTCTCCACATTGAACAGATGGTAAACTTGAGACATAGAAAGGTATGGTGGCTTAGTTAAAGAATAATTTAGCTGTGGGGCTAGAAGTGGAACTTAGGTTCTATTTGAATTCTAAAGCATGTCCTGGGAACTTCTAAAAACTCTGGATCATCATTACTCCATCCCCCTTCTCCTGGATTTGTTGCTATGGAGCCCAAACTGGGAACAGTCATGGTTTGCTTTCTGTTTCCCTCCCTCCATCTTTCAGAGCTTCTCTTTTACATTTCAGTACCAACCCTTAGTAATCAACCCTGTTCTAAAAAGCCCCACCCAGGCCCATTCCCTCTGATAGCCTAAATCCTCCAGATTCTGAACATCTTTGCTACCTATTATCTTGCTCTTTTTCTCAGTCCTGTGCTCATTTATTCAGAGATCTGCTAAATGATTGGTAAGCTAATCAAATAACCTAATTGGAATTCAAATTTTAACCCGGTATAAAGACAAACTAAAAAAACAAAATAAAACCTCAAACAGAGCTATCCAAGGATGCCTTGTTAGGTAGTGAACTCCCAAATTCTAGAGGTATTTAAGCAGGGAAAATGCATAATCACCCATCAAGGATACTGCAGAGGAAACTCTTGCACAGGGTGGGAGATTGGAATATTTGACATTTAATTTCTCCCCAAACATAGATTGCATGATTCTATGGTTTTTAAACATCTATTTTTTCAACAGTAATTACCTTCTTTTCTTCCCAACTCTCCTCAAATAAAAACCAAAACAATATTTTTGTAACAAATATGCAAATAGATCAAGCCAAACAAATTTTTGCATCTGTGTCTCATTTTGCGACCTGAGTCCATCATCAATCTGTAAGTAGTTAGGTTCATTGTTGGTCCTTCGGAATCATGGTCTGTCACTGTATTGATCAGAATTCCTAAGTCTTTCAAAATTTGTTTATTATATAAATTATTCTTCTAGCTCTGTGCACTTAACTTTGCAACAGTGCATACAAATCTTCCCCAGGCTGTTCTAAAATCATTACTTTCATCACAGTATCCCTGATTCAATGTTAATAGATAACCATTAGGTTGATGTGTTACTATTTCTATATCAAAGGGCTGTATTTTCCACAGAGATGTTCCATGCCTTAAGCCAAAACAGTATCAAGGTGCAGAAATATAGACTTTATTGGAGTGGGCGGGAAACACATTTTGGGCTTAGAATTCAGATCAGACCAAATATTTAAATATCTATCTACTCCACATACTCTGAATCATAGAAAGTAAAACATCAACATTGAAGGGACTTTGGAAATATCATTTGAACACTTTTTTTGAATTTAGGTCTTTCATAGCTCAAGCCAGACAGCTTAGCCTAGAGCAGAAGTCCTTAACCATTTTATGTCTCCTTTGGCAATCCATGGATTTCTTTTTAGAATACAGTTTTTCAATGTACAAATCAAAATACATAAGATCACAAGGGGATAAATAATATAAAAGTACTGTTATCAAAATATTTTAAAATTGTGACATTAATATACCTCGTGGCAAGTCTAAGTATAGCCATTTCAGAGTAATGAGCACAAATAATATTTTAAGATAGCTGTAACAACTGTGAAGTGATATCAAAGATAAAAAACAAACCTGTGATTTCTATTGGTGACAAAGTCACACATATTGTTAATACTACTGTGGTTCATTGCTTACATTCATAACTGAAGAAATACTAAATTTTAGTTAGAAGTTAGTGAAAATAGAATTTCATACATACACAAGACACACACACACACACACACACACACACACACACACATTTATTTATTTATTTTGGCCACCCCAGGTTAAACACCTCTGATCTAGGAGAATATATGCCTTGGAAGAAATTCTGCACATGAGATAGGTTTACTCTTTACCCCAATTACTATATCATGATAACTCTAGCTTTTGGCTTCACTTTGCTATCTCCTTTCTGGTTATCTCCCCCTAAACCTTGTATCCTTTTCTCTCCATTCTTTTCCAGGCTTATAACTAAGAACCAGATAAACTCCACCATTGTTCTAGGTTGAGGTTTATCAATTTCTTTATGATCCCATATATCATTACCACAGTTTTCTATGTCAAAGTTCCCTTCCTTCCTCATTAAAATGTAAGCTACTTGAGGGCAAGGCTATCTTTGTTTTTATTTTTAATTTACAGTGTTTAGCACATAACCCTAAGTTTGGCACTTAGTTAATGCTTAATAAATGCTTCTTCATTTCTTCTTCATTGTACTTCAAATCCTCCCTTTTGATAAAGGAGAAAAAAAATCAAAGAGGTGAAGGCTAGTATGGCTTAGTGGATAGAGCCCTGGATTTCACATGGGTTTAAACCTGACCTTGGACACTAATTGCTAGCTGTGAGATCCTGGGCAGGTCCCTTTCTAATTAAGTCTCCTCATCTACAAAATGAGCAAGTTGGACTTGAAGATCTCTAACACTCATTTCAGGAAGCAAGGTGGTGTGGTAGGTAGAGCACTAGGCCTGGAATCAGGAGTCATTTTTATAAGTTCAAATCTGACTCATTTATTAGCTGTGTGATCCTGGGCAAATTACTTAGCTCTGTCTAACCAAAAAAAAAAAAAAAAAAAAAAAAAAAAAAAAAAAAAAAAAAGAGTTTTATAGGATCCATAAAATTATGTTTACTACAATTAAAAAAAATTACTTAGCTCTGTTTGCCTCAGTTTCCTCATCTGTCAAAAGAACTGGAGAAGGAAATGACAAACCATTCTATTATCTTTATCCAAATGGGATCACAAAGATTTGGACTAAAATGAATGAATAGCTACAAAATCATCCTTTTCAGTTCTAAACTCCAATGATTTGTAGAGGACTACACAGCAAATCAAGGGCACAAACAGTAATGAAATCCGTCTCCTTTCTGTCTTTAGCCAGAGCTCTCTCCATACTATCCCACTGCTGAGACTGACAAATTGGTGGATGTCAGATGGATAAAAAGATTTGCACCACATTGGCAAGCCCATCCCACTTCCTCTGTTAAGGTAACTAAGCCGTCTGTGATCTTTATTCCTTTTACTGCACAGTCTGGGGTCTTGTGTTTCATTCTATCAGCCATGGCTGCTAGTCTTCACTATAAAATCCCTTCAGATAGTCACAGTCTGAATGCAACAATGCTGAGAGCTTCCAGGTCTGGGTTGTTCCCTCTCCCCTCTCTTGGGCTAGGTAGTCAATCTTCCTGGCATCAGGGGGATTAATGCTCCTCCTTTCTCCCAATTTAAGCAAAACCTCAGCTTGATGTTTGCCAGTGCTGCTGAGGTACTGTAAAACACTTAGTGGGATGCCCGTGTCTTCACGGAGTACTCTTTCTTAGCTTTACTGAGAACACTTCCCATCTCCCTTTCAACCCTTCCATCTTGGGTAGACCCATAAAGACTTCCTCTGCTCTACAGTTCCTTCCTCCTACATTCTCAATTGATGTTTTGTGGGCCACCATTATTATGATCTTAGGCCACTTTTTCAGGCCTCTCTCCCCCGGGACAGTCGATCAGTCAGTCAGCAAGCCCTTATGAAGTGCTTATTATTAAGCATTCCTTAAAATGTAAGCTCTTTGAGAACAGGGACAGGTTTATTCTTTGTATTTGAACCTCTAGCGCCTGAAAATGTGCTGGCACAGAGATTGAATGGTATTATGTGTCAGGCACTGCATTAGTACTGGGGTTACAAATGCCAAGTTAGAATGATTAAGCAGTCGCTGCCTTTATTGGAAGATTGGCCATTGGTAAATGATTTTTTTTTTAACTTTAACTACTCATAAAGAGTAATTACTTTGTTGTCAGAGAAACTGAGGCAAGACAGAGATTGTTTTTTAATCAGTTTAATTGTAGAGAATTTAGACTAGCCGAGACTAGCCGGACTCTAGTCTCAAAGCATTCAGCAGCGAGCAATTAATTCAGGAGACTTTGATAGCTAGGGGAAACAAAGGCAGATAAAATGGGGGATGAGGATACTGGGTGGGGGTCAAGCCATAATTCCAGGAAAGGATCATCATTTAGGCCTGACAGGATGGGGTCAAGATAAGAAGGTCAGAGGCCAGGAGACAGAGGAAAATATTCAAAGGAGGGGGAATTATCCCAGCAGGCATTTGAGATACAGTATCTGGAATTTTAGGACTCAGTGGTATTTCAGGGCCTCTTTTCTAACTTAATTTCCCCATTCCAAGGAACAAAGGAGTGGGGCTATAATAATTTTATTCAGGGCATAATGATTCAGGGAAACTGAGGCATTACATTATCAGGGCACATTAAAGTTGTAATCAGCATTGGAGGATGGAGCACTCATACAACAAAATAGATACTCTTTGAAATCTAAATGCAGACGTATACAATCTAATTTACTATTGGTCTACTGGATTCAGCCCCAATGGATGTCACATGTACACTTAAACATCTTTTTTCTTCTCTCTTATTATATCCACTTTAGTAATCTTTATTTAATTTTTGTTTCTGTAGCCTGATCTTTGGGCAGCAAGATGGTGTGGTGGGTAAGGCCTAGAATCAGAAAGACTAATCTTCATGATTTCAAATCTGGCCTCAGACACTTACTAGCTGTGTGACCTGGGCAAGTCACTTAACTCTGTTAGTCTCAGTTTCCTCATCTGTTAAATGAGCTAGAGAAGTAAATGGGAAACCTTTGCAGTATTTTTTGTCAAAAAACCCCAAATGGGGTCACAAAGAGTTTTACACAAATGAAAATAATTGAACAATCTGGCTTCTTAATATCTGGTACCTGCTTTGGGGTAGAATAAAAATCAGAGATTGGAATGGAATTGTACCATTTCTTCCTCTCTCCTGATTTTCTGAGGGTTTTCCTCAACCCACTCTTCTTATGTTTTTGTCACAGACAATTGCCAATTTGATTTTTATTCAAGTTCTTATTTGAGTTGGAGATGGGTGAGGGGAAAGATGGATACTATTAATCCCATTTTCTGTGCTGGGGAACTGAGGTCAAGAGATAAGGAATCATTTATGGGAGGCTTAAGATTCACAGTGACACAGTATAGTAAAGATCACAGGCTTATAGAGGTATTAGAAGCCTTAGAGATCATTGAAGAAAGCCCCCTCATTTTAAAGATTAGGAAACAGGAAAATAGAGGTTAAATGATTTGCCCAGAATGATAAAACTTGGAAATGTTTGAGGTAGGATTTGAAACCACATATTCCTATCCCCGAAACTGCACTGTCCACTAAACCATGCTGCCTTCCAGAATCTGGGGCACTGGTTTCTCATCTTGGGACTCTTGCTGCCTGCCCATTGTTATTGTTTAGTTATTTTCAGGGATGTCTGACTGTGACTCTGGAATGATTTGCCATTTCTTTTTCTAGCTCTTTTATAGAGGAGGAAACTGAGACAAGCAGGATTAAGTGACTTGCCCAGGGTCACACAGCTAGTAAGAGTATGAATTTAGATTTGAACTCAAGAGGATGAGTCTTTCTGACTCCAGGCCCCAAGTTCTTTCCTTTGTACTATATAGCTTCCCTGCCCCCTGCCTATATTGGAACATATTAAATAACAGTACAAACACTCTGGTCTATTCTAGGCAAACATATGGATTACTTAAGAGTCTCTGTCTCTGTCTCTTTCTGTCCGTCTCTCTGTGTCTCTGTCTCTGTTTGTCTCTGTCTCTTTCTGTCTGTCTCTCTGTGTCTCTCTGTCTCTGTTTGTCTCTCTCTTTCTGTCTGCCTTTCTCCCTTTCTCTATCTCTCTGTCTCTGTGTCTTTCTTTCTTTGGTTCTCTATCTTTTTCTGTCTGTCTCTGTCTCTTTCTGTCTTTGTCTCTGTTTGCCTCTGTCTCTGTATCTCTTTCTTTCTGTGTCTCTGTCTGTCTCTCTGTCTCTCTCCCTTTCTCTACCTCTCCCCTTTTCTAATTCTCTCTCTCTTTTTTCTGTCTGTCTCTGTATCTCCCTCTGTCCTGTCTCTGTCTCTGTCTGTCTGTCTCTGTCTCTCTCCCTTTCTCCATCTCTCTATCTCTGTCTCTCTCTTTCTCTGGTTCTCTTGGTCTTCTGTCTCTGTATCTCCCTCTGTCCTGTCTCTGTCTCTGTCTCTGTCTCTCTCTGTCTCTCTCTCTCTCTCTGTCTCTCTCTGTCTCTCTCTCTCCCTCCTCCCCCCAAATCTCCGACTCCTCCCCACCAACCCCTTCTTCCTCCTCCTTCCCTGAAGAAGCTTCCTTACTCTGAACCACGTCAGCGGGAGGCTATTTTCATGCCTCCTCCATCAATCTTGGTTTGATTATTCTGTGATGGAGTGACTGGATCTTGAAAGATTAAAACTCAGCTTGGGTGAGTGAGAAGCCGAGAGCAGCAGCGCCGCTTGAATGTAAGCCAGACATCAAAACAGCTTCTGAAATGAAGCGAGACCGAGCTCATGCTTTGTCACGAGAGGAGAGACAGCCTCAGGCACAGGGGGAGGCGGCCCTGCTTCGTCTCCAGCCTGGTCCACCATCCCACCTGAGCAACCCACCGCTCAGTGAGATTCTTGTCTCAGAGCCTTTCAATAATATTACTATTAATTTATCAGGCATAGGGAGTTGCAGCAGGAAGGACACTGAGTTTAGAGCGACAGGACTTGGTTTCAAATCTTACCTTTGACTTGTAACCATGACCAAGTCACCCAGTTTTCTCATCAACAACTTAAAGGTTGTTGTTGTTTTTCTTTTTTTGAAAGATTTCTAGCTTTAAAGTCTACGATCCAATAAAAATGCTTTGTGAATCTTTAAAGAACAATGTAAATGTGAACTGAGCAAAAATCTCATCATCACCATCATAATGGAAAGTTAAATGAGCTGATAATAATTACCATTTACAACCCTTTATCTTCTCTTTATACTGGTCCAATCCCTACCTCCTAATCCACTGCTTTAGGCATTAGAATCAGGAAAAATTCCTGATTTGAGTTCGAATCTAGCCTTCTCTACTAATTGTGTGACCCTGGGCAAATCCCATGATCTCTGCCTCATTTTTTCTCATTGCAAAATGGCGATAATAATAGCATCCACTGAAAGGGACCTGTATGTGCATGAATGTTTGTGGCAGTCCTCTTTGTAGTGGCCAGAAACTGGAAACTGAGTAGATGCCCATTAGTTGGAGAATGGCTGAATAAGTTATGGGATATGAATGTTATGGAATATTATTGTTCTGTAAGAAATGACCAGCAGGATGATTTCAGAAAGGCCTGGAGAGACTTACACGAACTGATGCTGAGTGAAATGAGCAGAACCAGGAGATCATTATATACTTCAACAACAACACTATATGATGATCAATTCTGATGGACGTGGCTCTCTTCTACAATGAGATGAACCAAACCAGTTCCAATGGAGCAGTAATGAATTGAACCAGTTACACCCAGTGAAAAAACTCTGGGAGATGACTATGAACCACTACATAGAATTCCCAATCCCTATATTTTTGCCTGCTGGCATTTTGGATTTTCTTCACAGACTAATTGTATAATATTTCAGAGTCCGATTCTTTTTGTACAGCAAAATAATGGTTTGGTCATGTATATTTATTGTGTACCTAATTTATACTTTAATATATTTAACATCTACTGGTCATCCTGCCATCTAGGGGAGGGGGTGGGGGAAAGGAGGGGAAAAATTGGAACAAAAGGTTTGGCAATTGTCAATGCTGTAAAATTACCCATACATATAACCTGTAAATAAAAGGCTATGAAATAAAAAAAAAAAATAATAGCACCTACCTACCAGGGTTGTTGTGAAGATCAATGACGTAATAAATGTGAAACAGTGCAATGCTTAGCACAAAATAAGCAGTGTATAAATGTTGGCTCTTATGTTAATTATTCATAACTCTTGTCCTGCCTATAATTCGACCATATTTAATAGAGGTTAGTTCTGTGATTTTCGGTGGACATATCCAAGTCACGAAGTAGTAATGATAGGTTTATCGAAACCCTTTTTCAACTTTGTTGCAGGAGTGCAATTCCTGAAAAGTCAACATACCAGATTAATCTGCATGTTTATCATTTTGTATTTCTATCACTTTCTTAAGCTTAGACAATTAACAAAACAATAAATCTAGCCTTGGTTTTTTAGCATTTGCCTATTTCCCCAGGCATAAATGCTCTGACTGAAAATTTAGCAATCTAGGTCTTTCTGACTCCAACTTGTTTGCTCGATCTGGAAGACAGTGTGATATCTCCTAGCAAGGAGTGTGAAAAAGTAAATCCAAAGTAAAGCCCCTAACTAAATAGCCCAAGGACGTTTCCTTGATTGAGAGCCTTTTTGTCTCTGCCTCTTTGGATACAGAAAGCAGGGCAACTTTTTCCAAATACCACATCCCTAAGACTATGACTTGCCTTTCTTTTTTCTTTTTGCCTGAGGCAATTGGGGTTAAGTGGCTTACCTGGGTCACACAGCTAAGAAGCATTAAGTGTCTGAGATCAGATTTGAACTCGGGTCCTCCTGACTTCAGGGCTGGTGCTCTAACCACTGTGCCCCCCCTACCTGCCTTCTTTCACTTCACCTGCAGTACCCATCATCCATCATATTCACTACAGAGGAGTAAACCTGACTAGGTGAAGATTGCCATTTATCCATGCCTCACGTTCACCTTTGATTCTTGGCCATATCTTGTCCATTTAGACCAATGGTTCTGTGGATCTCTTCTCAGGATAATAATTAAATTAATTAATTATTTTTTTTGCTGAGGCATTTGGGCGTGACTTGCCCAGGGTCATACAGCTAGGAAGTGTTAAGTGTCTGAGACCAGATTTGAGTTGTTATTATTAATAACAATTAATAAAAATATTGTTTTTAATATCAATGTTGTTGATATTAATAATACATTTAAAAAAATAATAGTGGTAATTGATAACCATAATAACTAGGTTCAAATTCTCCTTCTTTTGATATACACTGCGACAACTTATTACTGTTGTCATGACAATTTGTTCCTTGGGAACTGAAAAAGATACTTAGGCAAACTGGAGGTAATCAGTGGGGAGAACTCGGTGACTGATCAGAGTTAGAAGTCAAGACTCTACCAAGAATAAGCCTAGTGGGCAGAAGGAAGTCATGGGAACCAAGGATGAATGATGGAGTCAGAAAAACTGAAGAAATGGTCCTGTGTTTAGGATCAGGAAAGTCAAGATTAAGAACAATTTTGTCACTAGGGTTCAGAGATGCTCTTGAGTCAGAGTTCAGGATTTAAGAACAGTTCCAATCTGGGACCAAGAGGTAGATTTCAGATATAGGATAGGTTCAGTATAGATTTCAGTATATGTCTCTTTAGCAGCTGAGGGAAACCAAACCCGTCTAGGGAATGATGGTTATTATATTTGTTGTTTGTCCTCCGTTCTCATAGAGGACCATGACATCAGGGAGGTGATCTGTGACATGCAGGTGAATTGGATGTAAGTGAGGGAGGGCTGGGCAAGGTCTCACCTGCCTCACCTTCCCCTCCAGAACTATCTGGGTTCAGTGGCAAGTGAATCAGGAAAGACAATGACCCAAGTGATCAGCCCAGAGCAGATACAACCAAGTTTTTAATTATGTCAAGATAATGAGTCTGGGATGAATGTCTTACAAACATCTGCATCTATCAAGTCTATATTCTAAGATTTTTCTTTTGTATGTTACAGACACCCAGTCAGGTTTACTGCTCTGTAGTGGACATTGTAGATGATGGGTACTGCAGGTGAAGTGATCTTTCACTGCCATTTTAGACAGGTCATAATCTTAGGGGTGTGGTCTTCAGAGAACAATGTCCTTCTGTATGCTAGAAGGCAGTGACAGAAAGGAACTCTGTCATGGAAATAGCTTAGGGCTATTTGGCCTGGGGCTTTGCTTTGGGTCCACTTTCTCACATCCCTTGCTATTAGATATCATGCTATCTTATGGATTGAGCAATGGACTTGAAGTCACAAGGACCTAGATTCAAATTCTGCTTTATATACTTATGAGGTCTGTGATATTAGTCAAGTTTTTAAATAACTTTGGGCTTTAGTTTTCTCATCTGCAAAATAGGGGGTAGCTGATAATTTCTGAATTACCCAGGCAGAATGGTAATGTAACTAGAGTGCTGTATTTGGAATGAGGAATTTTTGGGTTCAAATTTTGCTTCAGACACTGCCTAGCTCTGTGACCATAGACAAGTCACTTAATTGCTCCAGGACACAGTTTCCTCTTCTGTAAAATTAAATGGTTGAACTCAATTACCTCAAAGCTCCATTCCCTCTACAAATCCACGACCCTATGATTTTTCACTTGGGATGGTTGTTGGTGTTCCATGAGATTCTGACAGTCTCTTTTCTCTCTCATTCTTAGCAGTCTTCAATATTATTGTAGCACAAAGAAAGTATATCTGTTCAAGACTGTCCTTGGTAAAAGAGAGGTGGACGAGGAGGACGATGGACCAGATAGTGTATGAAGAGAAAGAACTGTGAATCCGGAGAGAGAATTCAGCCAACCCCCATGGTGCTCTTCACCTTGGAAAGGGAGATGAAATCTCAGCAGTCTATCTGTTTTAGTGCCTCTGTCCCCCTTATCTGCCTGACCTTTGCCAGATGTCAACTGCTGAGGTGGTGTGAGTGGGCACAACAAAAATACCAAAGCCGCTCCAGAGTCTATTAAGCACTTTTATCCCCGTGTAGCACCTTCCCTCAGCCAGCATCTTGCTGCATCAGTCTAAATTCACCTTGACGCGGGGGATGATGGAATTGTTCAATATCGTGCTCACAGAGGGCTCTGACCTCTGCGATCCTCCCCAAGCCTGGCTGTGCCTTACTTCTGGCCCTGCTGAAGGCAGGCGCAGAAATCCCTGCTAAGCACCTGGACGGCAGAGGGAGGCTGCTCACTTGGCAGGGATGCTTGTTGGCCAGGTTCCCCCGCAAGGACAGGGACCCGTTCCTTCAGAAGCCGTGAAGACACGGGCATGTCCTCAACTCCACGTCCTGCATCTCCCAGAAGCTTCCACCTGAAGGCATAAACTCTCCCCCGCCATACCTGGGAGGGCCAGGGAAATGGCGACCCATTCAGCACCAGTCTTGCACACAGTAGGATGTTAATAAATGCCTATGAGGTAAATATGGGAATGAATGAAATGAGTAGGAAGCTCCTTATGTAGGGACATTTAGTGCCTCCTCCCTAAAAAACTGACCCACGTTAGTCCCATTACCTGCCTATATTTCTGTCATTAGGGTCCCTCCTCAAGGTATTGAAAACCTCTATGGGATTGCAGATATGTTACCTGTGATGGTTAACTCATTCCACCATGGTGGATACTTAAAACCATATGAAGAAGTTGCATTTTCTTTCCTTTTGAGCCGCTGACCAGCTGTGGCTCAGCTCCAGTTAATTCTCTGCAGGGGTATCCAGGATGGTCTATTCCTCCTAGGACAGTGAGCAGAGTCAGTGACTTCTTCCTCCTGGCAGAGAGAGAGAACATACTGCTCACTTACACTGCAAACTCTGACTTAACCTAGAATCCTTGCTCTTCACTATCCTCTTCCCAAACTTGTTTCTGATCCCCAAACTCAAACTGGATTTAGAGCTCAGAGAAGCCTGAACAGTCTAGTTCAAGCTTACAGTTTGGATTCAAGCCCATTTTCTCCGACTCCAAAAGCAAGCGTTCTTTCTACTACATCACCCCACGCCATGGCTGTGTGCTTCTCTTTAGCTAGCCCTTTCTGCCTATTATTCCAGACACTCTGCATTCTCTTGGGGAGCACTCAGCTCTCCTAACCACCAGTTTAGCTCCCAATTGAGTTTTATCTCCATGCTGTATTAATAGCTGTTCCCTTTGTGGGTGGGGAGAGCTGGACCGAGAAGACAATGCCAGGATCTTCTTGATGAGATCTCTTTCATTTCTGTTTAAGTAAAATTATAAACTGAATATGGAATATGCTTTACTCTATCACACTAGATTTATACTAGGTGGGAAACACTGGGCCAAATATATCTAATAATAATAACTAAAATTTATATAATGCTTCCAGGTTTGCAAATCACTTTAAAATCTTCCTTCATTTGTTCCTCATAATAACCCTGTGAAGTGGGTGCTATTATCATTCCCATTTCACAGAACTAAAAAAAGCATCTGAGGCAGTGTATGAATTAAGGTTTTCTTTACTCCAAGTCCAGCATTCTAGCTATTGCATTATCTAGCTATTTTTCTGCCTTGGGTTTTGCATGGTCATATACTTCAGAAACATTTTTGTGTTTTATTTAATTCTTATAAAACTGTCATGACTGAATGTGGATCAAAGCATAGTATTTTCACCTTTTTGTTGTTGTTTGTTTGCTTTTTTTCTTGTGTTATTTTTCCCTTTTGATTTGATTTTTCTTGCACAGCATGAGGAATATGGAAATATATTTAGAAGAATTGCACATATTTAACCTATATCAGATTGCTTGCTGTCTTGGAGAGAGGGGAAGGAGGAAGAGAAAAAAATTTGGAACATAAGGTTTTGCAAAGGTGAATGAATATTGAAAACTATCTTTGCATATATTTGGAATAAAAAATCATATTTTAAAAATACTGTCATGAGAGGTTGGTAGGGCCAGTACAGTCTCCTTTTCCATGTTCTCAACCTCCCCCCTCCATTTATGGGGAATTGGGGCAGGGGAAGATGTATTCTTGGAAAATATTACCTAATTCAAAAACCAAAGGTGTCACAAGTCTATTGGAAACTGGGAGATAAGGACTTGCAAGCAACAGAGGAAAAAATCTCATTTTATTAAAAGAAAATAAAAAAGAAAAGACTCAAGCACCAAATCCTGTGAATGAATTAATAGCCTTATAAAGACCTTTGCTCAAAAGTTACATCTTGATGAAATTACAAATTAATAAATTGGTTTGTACCTGCATATTACATAATCTGTTATATAATTAATGGATGGTCCTCCTTGCCTTTTCTTTCCAAGAAGTGCTAGCAGTCTCTGATGAGATCAGTTGAAGCTTGAAGGTCTCCTAAAAACAATCAGATTCCTCTAATGCAGGCATATTCAAGCACTTTTCTTTTCTTATCCCCTATACCCCCCACCTTAAATGGCTCCATTTATGCAGCTGGGTGTTGGGAGAAAGGGTTCCAGATTATGGGAGATAAGAAGAGAAAGGGAAATGGGCCATTGCCCAGCCCTTCACCTTTCTATTGGGACTAGAAATGTTTCCTTCCTTTTCTATAGGACCTTGTTGCAGTGATGGAGAGAAAGCACTTTGAAGATGATTCTATTTTTAATCAATTTCATAGGATCAGAGGCTTCTTGTCTTTGACACGAGAGAATCATAGAATAGGGTCTAGGCAGGAAACATCAAAACCAAGAAGTATTTCAACTGTTAACAGGCAGGCTGGATTTCAGTCTGCCATTATTTCCATAAGATCATAGAATTCAGAAGTTGAAGGGACCATAGACATCATCTAGTCCAACACCTTCATTTTGCAATTGAGGAAAGATTATACAATGTGTCTAAGATCACACAGATAGTGGTCCTATCAGGTGGGATTTGAATCCAAGTCTTCTGAATTCAGAGCCATTGCTCTTTCCAAAAAAACCGGAACCCCCCATTTCCCATTTTTACATTAAGATTTCATATCCCACATTTATTTTCCCCCAAATGACTTTAAAAACACACAAACACACAAATTTAATTATAGAAATGTGTCAATTTGCCTCTTTCAATCCAAGTATTTCAAGATAGCATTTTAAACCATTGCCAGTATTTTAACAACAAAAACAACAAAATGAAAACCCTATTTCTCTTAGCCAAGGAAGCTTTTACAATGCCTTTTCTTGTTGAAAAATCTTATTAGTCCATGTCTTCTGGTGCCTGAAGTCAAACTTTAGTGATTCTAGCCTGGACATCTAGCCTGAACTTTGTTGTAAAAGTTTTTTGTCTTGGGATTTGACTTTCTTTCTTTTTTTTTTTTTAATAAAAAAAATTGATTAGAACAGAAATATTACCTGTGAAACCACATTCAGCACACTAGAGATTTTTTTTATTTTAAACTTTGGAAAAGTCATACAGTGAGTCTTACTGAGGATAATAGCCTTAGTGCTTTACCCTTAAAGGCATTGGATAATTCAGGCACACTGTTGCTCACTTTTGCTTCAGATTGGGTCTCTATATAAATTATATAATAGGTAGAAAATATATACAATATACTCTTCTTATAATTGAATAGAAACATATTTATTTTCTCTATTTTCTCAATTAATTTCTACTTAGCTTTGGCTTGAATATAGTGGTTTTCTTAGTGAGAGATTGCATGGTGTAGCTGAAAAAGCAGTGGATTGGGGTTTAGAAATTGTGGGATTTGAATTCCAGCTACTCTATGTCAGGCAGCTAAGTGGTGAAATGGATAGAGCCCTGAGGCTGGAATTAGTAAGATATGAATTCACATTTACTCTCAGACAATTATCAACTGTGTGAACTTGAACAAATTTCTGCTTGCCTCAGTTTCCTTAATAACAACCCATCTTCCAGAGCTATTGTGAAGGTAATATTTGTAAAGTGAGTAGCACATAATAAATAGATGCTTTGTAAATGTTTTATTCCCTTTCCTTTGCTTGTGGATGATTCATAGCATCATTGGACCTCAGTCTCATTCATACAACATGAAGTTTGAAGTAGAGGATCTCTAAAGTGCCTTCCAGATCTATATTCTTTGATCTATTAAAAATAATGGCTGAGTTAGCTTTAGCCCAACTAATAGTTAAAATTGAAGTTCTTTGTTTTAATATTTCCTGTCCAGTATCTGTTCTATGTTTGAGCTGGGACTCTGTGGGTAGCAAAGGACAAGTCTAAGACCTTCTGGATAGAAAGGCAGAGTGGTTTGATGAAAAGAACACTGAATTTGATAGTGATGATCTGGTTTCAAAGCTCAAGTCTAATATTTATTACATGTGTGATCTCAACTGAGTAAATCAGTTAAGCTCCCTAGGTCCCCTTTTCCTCTTCCCCTCCTCTTCCTCCTCCTCCTCCTCCTCCTCCTCCTCCTCTTCTTCCTCCTCCTCCTCCTCCTCCTCCTCCTCCTCCTCCTTCTTCTTCTTCTTCTTCTTCCTCTTCCTCCTCTTCTTCCTCCTCCTTCTTCCTTCTTTCTTGTTGTTGTTGTTGTTCTTCTTCTTCTTTTCAAAGTGAATGTCTTAGATTGTTATTCTCGAAAGTCTCTCCTGCCTCTAAATAACATGATCTTGTAAAATAACCCTGTAATGTATTGAAATCCCATCTGAAAAGACTTTCTTGGTGATTGCAAAACACACTGATCGTTCCATTTTCTAGTTACTTTTACTTTGGACTAAGCAAATAGTATATTATTACTTAGCACCTTTCTAATCCACAAACAAACATTTGAGGTTTTTGTTTGTTAGTCCCTTGGCCTTGTTTATAATTAAAGAGCTGTCAAGTTGTCCTTATCAGGAAGAGACTTTATAATCATTGTACCCTGACAGACATAGCCAAGGTGCCAGAATGTAGCATTGAGGAAGTAGGACTAATAGGTGGCAACATCAAGAACAGTCCTATACACAGAATAAAAATAGTAGGAACAATGTAAACATGAAGCCTGATGAAAATTGGGTCCAGTTAAGCAGTATGATGATATTACCAGGAAATACTGGCAACCTTGCAGTATTGTATGTGTGTTGTGCTACATATATTCTACATGTATGTGTCTATGTGTGTACTCTGGCCACACATCCTTCTTACATGTATGAGTCTCTCTGTACTCCCACTCTTCCCACTGATGGATGGATGGATGGAAAATATGCCCCAAGCTTAAAGATGAAATAATTTGCCACTACATTTCTTACTTGACTATTTCATTGGGAACTCAGGATGGATAGTGAAGTAAACAAATATAGCAGCGGGGGTTTGTGAGCTATGATTTTTGTGAATGTGGACCCATATAGTGCCTAAAACTTGAGGTAGTTTTTCAGTGAGTCTACATATGACTCTTATACAGAGGAGGCAGTATTGCACAATGACAAGATTACTGAAACTGGGTTTGAATTCTACCTCTCATGATTATTACATATGTGACCTCCATGGGTCTGTTTCTTCACTGTATAATAAAGTAACTGGACTTGATAATTTCTGAGCTCCCTTACTGGTCTAGAACTATATTACTATTATTGTATTGTGGAAGCTCACTCAGAATTTCCATTTTGGATGCCTTATTACAGCTGAGACTCTTTGGAGGAATTTTTTTTTTTCAAACTCTTCAGACACAAGGGGTTTCCAAGTGAGTGTGTGTGTGTGTGTGTGTGTGTGTGTTTTTTACAGGTCAGCCTGATTCCTTTAAAATAACTATTGTACTTTTGTGGGTCAAGGTGCCATTAAAACATTATTAGTTATTGCCATTAAAACAAAAAGTAAAAGTGAATGTTCAGTCTCTTGATTCACAGCAATGTACTTAGAGAAACACAGAACATTGCTAACTGAGGAATGCATCATTTCAAATATAGATATTAAAGCACTGTTGATATTTGGAGAGCCCTAAAGAACTTGGTAATCTCTATAAACAGTTATCTATAAATTATCTGAGTTAGCAGACTATCCTAAAATTCCTGGTATCATAAAAACTTTGGAGAATATGTAGAGAGTCATTATTAGGCTTTTTACTGAGATCAGTGAGTTCCCTGGAGCAAGTAACCCTGTAGGACTGAGAACAGGTAAAACTGGAAACTCTAGTATATGGATCTGACTATACCAAAGTAAGAATATTATCAGAAGAGGCCACATGTATCTTTTGGGAGGAACCAATGTCCTAAATAGGACATGCAAATGAAGCACTGTGATGATGGCCACAAATGCCGATGCTCAGAAATGGGATAGGCTGGGCTGATGGAAACTCTCAAGTAATCATTACTAGGTCCTATATTTGGAATGGGGTGGATCTCCACTATGAAGACACTTGGTCTAATTTGACTTGTTTCTCAATCTTGCTTCCTCTCCTGCCATTTCTATCACATTTCTAGCACAGCTGAGTTGTGATGTTGGACTTTGGGTACAGAAATTTTACCATCCTCGATGGTAAAAAAACCCAGTTTGTTATAAAAATCTTTACAATTTTCCAATTTCTTCAGGTTATTGTTCTCATTCTGTTTCATCCTTTATTCTCTCAGGTTGACTTTGCTTAGTTGATTCTCCTGCCAATTTTTCATTAAGCTGATTCTATCCTCTGTTGTTTCTTTCTGCTTTATGAAGTGATTCTGTTCACAACCATCTATCATCCTTTTCCAAAAACATTATTTTCTAAATTGGTGTTATGTTTGGCTTTCATCTCTCTCTGCTTGGCAAGTAAGTCAAGTATTTCCTGGCTAAGGATTTTTTAAAATCTTTTTTTGGCCTCCTTGTTATCATAGTTGATTTATATCAATTAAAGTTCTCTGTAAAATTATTAAAGTTGGTATTCACATCCTTTCTCTTGTCCATTACTCATTTTGCTTTATTGTTATGAAAGAACTACATAGTGACTTTGGACATAGGTTAAAAGAGACTCCTACAGCTGGTACAAAATCAATTCTACTGGCCCACGATGGCAATATGACACATTCAAAGCATAATTCTTATTTAGCTGGATTTTTTATTTACTTATTTACTTGGATAGTATAAAACCAGAAGGTCAATGGAATTTGCATGTATTGCATTTTTTTTTCTCTCTAGAAAGCAGAAAGAATAGAAATAGCATCTTAGTAGTGAAAGACCATTTTATCTGGACTACATAAGCAAATCCAAAGAAACTTTTTAAGGTTGCTAATTCATTGGGGGAGATAAACATTATATCTGGCTTCTCTGCCAGCATATACTCTCATCAAGGTGGAGATTTTGAAAGAAAACTACTTAAGGATGTATAAAGCCTAGGTCTTTCAATTACATGCTGCTGCCCACATTGGAAGCCCTGAGATCTGGAGGAACAAAAGCTCAGTTGAGTTAATATGTGATATCTCTAGGGCGTGAATATAACAAAACCAGGAGCAACAATATGGGCTTTGCTATAAACCTACTGATGTTTGAGAAAGAGCTATATTTTAATTCACAGTTGCTACATGAGTTTCTGGATTTGTCATATATTTGATTACTCTTGTTTACTCTGATATATGCTATGTGTCATACATTGCATGGAATTGGCATTCCTAATTTTATGTATGTAAAAATTCTGATATGTCTTGTGACAATGTATGAATTATTGTCTTTGATATATACATTAAGGTTAGCATTCTTTTAGAAAGTCAACTTGAATTTATTGTGTCTATTATATACCTGGGGACTATGTAAACACTGGAGATACCAAGAATTAGTGTTCTTAGCTCTGAAGAAGTTTACATTCTAATGGAGGAAACAATACATAAACAAATCTGTATAAACAAGACACAGACAGGATAAAACGGGGGTAATCAGAGAGGGAAGAGGATTAACATTGAGGAGGATCTGGAAACATTGCTTGCAGAATTTAGAATTTTAGGTGGGATTTAAAGGAAGCCAGGAAATCTAGGAAGTAGAGATGAGGAGGGAGAACATTTCAGGGAAATGTATAGTCTGAAAATACCCAGAGTCAGGAGATGGAGTATCTTGTTCAAGGAATAACAAGAAAGGTCAGTGAGGCTGGGTTGCAGAATATGTGGTAGTCCAAGAATACTAGTGAGGTAGGAGGGGACTGGGTTGTGAAAGGTTTTGAATACCAAACAGAAGATTTTATATTTGATCTTGGAAGTGATAGGGAACCATTGTAGTGGGGAGAAATGGTTAGACCTGGGATTTAAGATCATTTTGGTAGCTGAGTGAAGGATGGACTATAGTGGGGAGATGTGTGAAGAAGGAAGTTCGACCGGGAGATTGGTGTCAGTCTAGGTGTGAGTTGATGAGGGCCTCTGATTCCTATAAATGCTTATTTTTTTCATGGATGGTGTTTGTATTTATGGGACAATATATTCTAGGAAGAAATGTTCTATTGCTACTTTTTTATTATGCTATTTCATCAAATGCCTTTGCTTTGAACTAAAAGTGTTCTATGACTGACTAGTAAAAAGAAACATATTGATGGGGGCTTATCAATTATGATTTTGAGTAGATTTAGTCCTAAATAGTACATTTACCTAAGGTAGATTTTCTTGGGGCCCATATGTAGGAAGGAATGCACCAGATACTATATCTTATTCACTGGTTGTTTTATGTATGGATTGTCAGTTATTTGAAGCATGTCTTCCTTCTTTTGTATCTCCCTCCCACAGCACACATTAGGTGAGTAATAAATATTTCTTGATTGGTTGAGAAAATTTAATCTTCAACTCATTTTAGGTTCCTTCTACCCAGTTAAGTGATCTGATGAATTATTCCTATGATTTTATCAGTGTAGACAGCCTAAGGGGATTTAGGATGCAATTACCCAAATCATTTCTCCTCCTCTGTATTCTTGCTCATATTGTTTCCTAAATATCCTTCTTTGAGGTTCAAATCAGATGAAGCTTCTTTGGATATACTAACTATATGTTATCTGCTCCCCCACTGAACCCCTGAGCCCCTGTGTTCATATCTCTTTGAAAATTCTTATCACATCTTGTCTTCTATTATAGCAAACTTAAGTACCATATTAGACTTCAAGTCTACTGAGGAAGGTCATTTCTGATTCTTTGTTGCTGTTGTTCCTCATAGTATTTGGCATATAATACAAGAAGAAAAATGTTTGTTAAATAAATAAATGTGTCACCATTTAGTGACAGCCATTTCCTTAGGAAGTTATATTACTGCTGCTGTTGGGAGCTGGTTCATTGCAATGAATTTAGAGGAAGGTAGAAGGCAGAGAGGGCCATTCTCGAAACCCAAGCACAAAGATACCAGTACCCCTGCAAGTGATGCCGTGTTACAAATTGATTGAACTTGGTGCATTTAGTAATAAAACATTCACCTAGACTCTCAGACCACCTTTCTTCATTTGCTTTTTGAACTTTGTAGGATCTTGATAACAAATCCTGATTTTTTTTTTTTTTGATCATACAACATCTTCTGCTTCTTGCCCCTCATCTCAGCACCTTGTATCCCTGGCAACCAACTTCAGGTCTGCAAACCAATGTAAGACTTCTGGACACTTCCTGATGAGAATCTTATGCCTGTGGCTTTTCTCTACTTCCCAGCTCAGGGAGTCTCAGCCTTTGTTCCAGAAGATTATCAACCTCTCTATAGGGAAGGTTGCATCCTTTCCCCTGGCACAGCTCTTGGATGGAATCAGAAAGAACAATACTAAGTGAATGAATGAATGAACAAGTGAATGAATGCTGTAGATGCAGCAGTAGAGGGGTAACAAGGATAGGTTAGGAAGATGCCCTGGAGAGGCCACAGAGATAAAAAAGCAGTCCCCAATATGCCCATGCATCCTTCTCTCTCATTTTGAATCAGTAGGTATCTCAATATGAGGGAAGGAGCATATTTGCTCTTTAAACTGGGGCCCGGCAAGACACAAGTGCTGTTTTGGCAAAACTAGTATGACTGTTCATCTCGGGATAACAAATGGAGAGGTGTGAAGATGAAGATCATTTAAAACTCTCACGTGGCATGTTTGGAGAGTGAGCCAGGCAA